>NW_007255964.1:47795-50295 GCF_000164805.1 Carlito syrichta | reverse complement strand
AGTATGTGCCTGTAGTTCAGGTTACTTGGAAGGCTGAAATAGAAAGATCGCCCGAGCCAGCAGGTTGATGCTGGGGTGGTCGGGAGCGTGCCACTGTACTCCAGCCTGGGCAACAAAGTGAGACTCCAACTCAAAAAGAAAAAAAAAAAAAAAAAAGAACACCCACAAACAGAGGGCCACATCCCGCGTGTACCGGAGTCGTATTCAGGGAAGATGCTCTCCGGCTCTCCAGGCAGCTGCAGGAAGGAACCAGATGTCCGGAGCGGGAAGCAAAACCGAAAAAGGCCCCAGGTTTGTAACCAGCCACCAAGCGGCTTCTCTCACACCCCCTCCTGGGTGCTTTGGGAAACGCCTTTCGCAATCACGACCTGAGCCGCAGTTCCCGGAGCGAAGCTCTCGGTCCCCCCCTGCTGGCCTCTCCCCCGTCCCAAGCTCACGCTTGTTTTTCAGTGTGTTTACATAGAACAAATGCAGACTCCAGCAGGCAGATGCATTTTGGCACATGTACGCGCCGTCGCGACCGCCACCCATCCCCGGTCCCTCCTGGTGAACGGGCACTAGGGGGCCGGGGTGATGCCTGCTGACACTGACCTTGACGAGGCGCCCCAAATTGACCCAGGGTCCCCTCCCCCTGCCCTCTCCTCATCCCTGAGCTTCTGTGCCGGTGGCCAGCACCTGTCGCCTCCCCTAGTTCACTTGCCACCCACTCCCCAGGCCCACCCCCCACCCCCCACTGCCACTCATGAAGGTCGCGTTGACCTCGTGGACAAATTCCCCGCTCTATTCTTAGTTGTCAACTGCCTTGACCCTCTGCGGTATTTGGCACTGAGCGCCTCTGCCTTCCCAGGGACAGGCTGGCTTGGTGTTCTGTGGCCAAGAAGGGAGGTTTCTACATGGACGGGGAAATTTTCCCTCCAAGAGTGGGAGGGACAGTTATAAATTAATGAATCATTTTTAGAGACAGGCCCTGGCTCAGTCACCCAGGCTGGAATGCAGTGGTGTGATCACAGCTTCCCTGCATCCTCCAACTCCTGGGCTAAAGCAATCCTCCTGCCTCAGCCTCTCAAACTGCTGAGACCACAGGCATGAGCCACCTTGCCCGGCTGAGGGAACATTCTTTTACTTCGCTGGGATCACAAGAAATACCACTTGATCCCTGACCATATGTCAACTCCCCGAGTGCCCGATCTCATCAACTGTCCAACCTCAGCCGCCCCTGAAACCTGTCCCACCGCCATCTCCATCTTGCAGGTGGGCAACCTGCGGCTCAGCGGTGAAGCCTTTTGCCTAGGACAGTGGTTCTCAAAGTGAGGTCCAGGGACCCTGGAGGTCCCCAAGACGCTTTCAAGGAGTCCACAAAATGATCTCCATAATAATATTAAAACGTTATGTGGCATTGGTCTTATTCTCTCACAAGTGTATGGTGGAATTTTCCAGAGGCTGTGTGACATGCGAGGATGTTGCTGCTTTGACAGCTAACTGAATATATGCTTGTGCATTCTTTCTTGGGTTTTCTGTTTCTTTGAGCTGTTGCCTAGGCTGGAGTGCAGTGGCACGATCATGGCTCACTGCAGCTTTGGCCTCCTGGGCTGATGTGATCCTACTGCCTTGGCCTCCCGAATAGCTGGGACTCTAGGCATGCACTACCACACCAGCAATATATATATTTTTTTTATAGAGATGAGATGTCACTACGTTACCTATGCTGGTCTGGAACTTCTGGGCTCAAATAATCCTCCTGCCTCAGCCTCCCAAAATACTGGGATTACAGGTGTGAGCAACCAAGTCTGGCCATTGCTTTGGTTTTAAAAAAAGATCACTTTTGACTGAGCGCAGTGGCTCAAGACTATAATCTCAGCACTTTTGGGAGACCGAGGTGAGAGGACTGCCTGAGACCAGGCGTTAGAAACCACCTCGGGCAATTTGGTGAGAACTTGTCTCTACAATAAATCAAAAAAATTAGCCGGGCATGGTCGAGGTTGCGGTGGCCATGAGCGTGCCACTGCACTCCAGCCTGGGTGACAGAATGAGACCCTAATTTTAAAAAAATCACTTTTATTATGCTAAGTCAAAAAAAAACAAAAAAAAACCAAGCACATATTATATGATTCTGCTGATATGAAATGTCCAGAATAGGCAAATCCATTGAGGCAGAAAGTATGCCACAAGGAGGGGCAGAGGGAGGGAAGAGGAGTGACTGCTCATAGACATGGGGTTTATTTCTGGGGTGACGAAAATGCTCCGGAATCAGAAAGCAGTAATTTACACAGCACAGTGAATATACTAAAACCCACCAAACTCTACACTTTGGATGAGTACGTTTCATGGTGCATGCATTCTAGCACCAATAAAATTGTTTAACGTCTCAATTTTAATTTTTGATAGGGCCAATTCTGATCACTATAACTCACATACACAAGTTGTTTGCTATCCCTAATGGTTTCTTTTTTTTTTTTTGAGTTGGAGTCTCACTCCATCACCCAGACTGGAGTGCAGTGGC
>NW_007255964.1:43264-47469 GCF_000164805.1 Carlito syrichta | reverse complement strand
CAAAAAAAAAAAAAAAAAAAAAAGATCCTGAGACCAGACAGGCATGGCGGCTCACGTCTGTAATTCCAGCATTTTGTGAGGCCAAGGTAAGAGGACTGCCTGAGCCCAGGGGTTCGAGACCAGTCTGGGCAACTTGGCAAAACCTTGTCTCTACAAAAAAAAAAAAAAATTTTAGCTGGGCATGGTGGTACATGCCTGTAGTTCCAGCCACTTGGAAAACAGAGGTAAAAGGATTGTCTGAGCCCAGCAGATTGAGGCTGTGATGGCCGTGATCATGCCACAACCCTCCAGCCTGGGCAAGATAGACCCTGATATAAAAATAAATAAATAAGGCCGGGTGTTGTGGCTCACACCCCATAATCCTAGCACTTTGGGAGGCCAAGGTGAGAGGACTGCCTGAGCCCATGGGTTTGGGACCAGCCTGGGCAACTTGGTGAGACCTTGTCTCTATATAAATAGCAAAAACTAGCTGGGCGTGGTTGCGTGCATCTGTAGTTCCAGCTACTTGGAAGTCTGAGATGAAAGGATCACATAAGCCCGGCAGGTCCAGGCTGTGGTGCCCATGAACGTGCCACTGCCCTCCAGCCTGAGTAAAACAGTGAGACTCCAGCATTCATACATATATAAATATTATTATTATTATTTTTTGAGTTGGAGTCTCACTCTTGACACCCAGGCTGGAGGGCAATGGCACACTCCTGGCCACCGCAGCCTAGACCTGCTGGGCTCTGGCGAGCCTTCCGCCTCAGCCTTCCAAGTAGCCAGAACTACAGGCGTGCACTACCATGCCTGGCTCATTTTTTATTTCTTGTAGAGACAAGGTCTTGCCAAGTTGCCCGGATGGCTCTCGAAACTGCGGGCTCGGGCAATCCTCTTGCCTCAGCTTCCCAAAGTGCTGGGATAACAGGCTGAGCCCCTGAGTCCGGCCAACAAATATATTTTTTTAATTAAAATATGATCCTGAGACCAAAAAGTGTGGGAATCCCTGGCCAAGGGCAAAGAGTTGTCAGGTGGCAGTGCCAGGATTTCAAAACTCCGGAAGCTGAGCTTTCGCCCCCCATGCTGTATTGTCTCCTCAGTAAGGCCAAATTCAAAATAGAAAACAGAACTGCTGCCACCTGCTGTCACCAGCATCTCAGAGAGGAAACAGCCAGAGCTCAGGGCAACCAACATCCCACCTCACAGAGGAGAAACAGGTTCGCAGTCACCTGGCGAGGAAGTGGCAGAGCCAGGACTCGAACCCAGGCAACAAAACTCTGGAGCCATTCTCTTTTTTTTTTGTCGGAGTCTCACTCTTTCGCCCAGGCTGGAGTGCAGTGGTACTCTCACAACTACCACAGCCTCCACCTGCTGGGTTCAGGCGATCCTTTCGCCTCAGCCTTCCAAGTGGCTGGAACTACAGGCATGCACCACCATGCCCAGCTACTTTTTTGATTTATTGTAAAGATGAGGTCTCGCCAAGTGGCCTAGGCTGGTCTCGAACCCGTGGGCTCAGGAAATCCTCTCACCTCGGCCTCCCAAACTGCAGAGATTATAGGTGTGCCACTGCGCCCGGCCTGGAGCCATCCTCTTAACTGTCAGTCCTCCCAGAAAGGTCACCACCTGAGAATAAAGGCCAATCCTTTCCTTTCTTTGTACAAAGTCTTGGAAATCCAGAGTATATTTCACTTTTTCAGCACATCTCAATAATTCAGAAGCTAAATTTTCACTGGAGATGCCTGATCCATATTTAGTTTTCATAAAATCTACAGTTGCAGGCTGGGTGCGGTGGCTCATGCCTGTAATCCCAGCAATTTGAGCAGCCGAGGTGGGAGGATCGCTTAAGCTCAGAGTGCGAGACCAACCTGGGCAACAAACTGTAACTTTGTCGAAAAATTTGAAAAATTAGAGTTCCACCGGGCTCGGTGGCTCAGCCTGTAATCCCGCGCCTTTGGGAGGCTGAGGTGAGAGGATTGTCTGAGCCCGCAGGTTCGAGACCCGCCTGGGCAGTGAGACCACATCTCTACATTAAATCAAAAAATCAGCCGGGTGTGGTAGCGCACGCCTGTAATTCTAGCTACTCAGAAGGCTGAGGCGGAAGATCGCCAGAGCCCAGCAGGTCGAGGCTGCGGTGGCCGGAAGCGGCCACTGCATTCTGGCCAGTGCACTCCAGTCTGGGCGACAGAGTGAGACTTCATCTTTACAAAAAATAAAAAATAAAATAAGATTAGCCAGGTGTGGTAGCGTGTGCCTGTAGTCCCAGCTACTCAGGAGGCTGATACAGGAGGGTCACTTGAACCTAGGAGTTGGAGGCTGTGGTGAGCCGTGACTGTGCCACTGCACTCCAGCCGGGGCGACAGAGTGAGACCCTGACTCAAAAAAAAAAAAAAAAAAAAAGTTTTCCCAGGACTGAATCAAGTGTTGGTGTTTAAATGTAATTAAAATTAAATAAAAATTTAAAATTCAGTCCCTCAATTGACGAGCCACATATCAAAGTACCGCACGCTGAGTAGTCAAGACTGTTCTCGGGACTAGTGGTTACTGTTCTGGACAGCACAGACGCACAGCAGGAAGACAGAAGGACTTTTTAAAAAATGCCACAACGCATACACACATCACTAATTCCTTAACGTCATCTCTTGTCCAGCTGGCACCCAAATTGCCCTGATTACCTCCCAGCTGGCTCTCTCTCCGATTGGTCTGTCTGAATCCTGAGCCAGTACTTCTTAACCTTTCGGTGTGGTCAAAGAAGCTTCGAGAACTTACATGAGGCCTCAGATCCTCTCCCCAGAATGGCGTCACGCAGACCACTGGAAGCCATTCCAGGGAGGAGGTTCTCCATGTTAAAAGACCCAAAGGGTTACCTGCACTCAACAACATCAGGAGAAATGTGACATGTCAAAAACCTCAGGAAGAGAGGTGCCCACGAGCACAGCCGGCACCTCAGATTTACTATCAGTAATGGCTGATATTTACAAGCTGCCGTCAATCTGCCGTTCTAAGCATTTTACACATATTAACTCTACTGAATACCACAGCAATGCACATGGGAAAACAGAGGCACGAAGGAGATGCCCAAGGCTGTGCGGCCGGTTAAGACGCGCAGCCGAGTTTGACCCGAGCGTCTGCAGCCTCGACCATCTGCTGTTGCCTGCTGTAGGTGGCCTCAGGCGCCGTGCTGAGCTCTGGGAGTGGGGGGACAGCGAGGGTGTGCCTTGTTCCCCCTGGAAATCCTGCCCCTTCCTCCTCCCAGGCATTGTCAAGGCGAGCCTCTGCTGAGAAGCCTGACTCTCGGGAGGGGTTTGGTCTTCTATGGACCGCTGGGCTGGAGCCCCCGGTTGATGAGGCCCGGGTGGGAGGCCAGCTTGACAATGGCGGTCTCAGTTGCTCCCACCCGACTCAGTCTGCCCGGACTGCCAGAGCAAAATCTCACAGGCTGGGCGGCTTAAACACCAGGCTGGAGCTCCAATCTCTGGGTACAGGCACGGCAGGTTCTGGCGCGGGCCCCTTCCTGGTGTGCAGATGGCTGGCTGCCTTCAGAGTCCTCCAGTTCGGAGAACACTCGCTGGCGTCTCCTTGTCCTTTTATAAGGACACCAATCCCACGTGATTTGGGTCCTACCCTTTAACCCGAACTACTGCTGTAAAAGCCCTACCTCCAGTCACACTGGGCAGTTGGGGCTTCAACATACGGGGGAGGGCATTTGGCCCCTAAGGCTGCCTGAAACCTGATGAATCTGCCATCTGAGAGAATGGGACAACCAGGCACTTTGAAACACGAAGGTCCCGGCTCTGAAGTAATCAACCCAATGGTTGAACCTAAATTTAATCAAGCCTTCAGATTTAATTTCCCAATTCTGGGAAGTCAGGGGATACAGCAGGGACCAACAAAAAGGACCAGACAGGGCCCAGGTGCCGTGGCTCACCCTGTAGTCCCAGCACTTTGGGAGGCTGAGTTGGGAGGACTGCTTGAGCCCTGGAGTTCAAGGCTAGCCTGGGCAATATAGAGAGGGCTTGTCTCTGTTTTTTAAAAAAAAAAATTTATTTTTTATTTTGAGTCAGAGTCTCACTGTGTTCAGGGAACCCCTGGGCTTAGGCAATCCTCTTGCCTCCGCCTCCCAAAGTGCTGGGATGACAGGCATGAGCCACTGCATCCAGTTAAAAAAATTTTTTTTTGAGTTAGAGTCTCACTCTGTCACCCAGACTGGAGGGCAGTGGCCGCTCCCG
>NW_007255964.1:42151-43016 GCF_000164805.1 Carlito syrichta | reverse complement strand
GTTCGAGACCTGTCTGGGCAACTTGGCGAGACCTCATCTCTACAATAAATTAAAAATTAGTTGGGTGTGGTAGCGTGCGCCTGTAGTTCCAGTTACTTGGAAGGCTGAGGCGGAAGGATCGCCGGAGCCCAGTGGGTCGAGGCTGTGGTGGTACAGTCTGGGCGACAGAGTGAGACTCCAACTCAAAAAAAAAAAAAAAAAAAAGGGCAAAAGATTAGAATAGACAAGACAGACAAATGGCCAGTAAGCACATGAAAATGTGCTCAATATCAGTAGTTATTTAAAAAATAAAATCAAAACCACAGTAAGATACCAGTTCATACTCACTAGAATGACCATAATAAAAAAGACAGAAAATAATGAGAGTTGGTAAGGACACGGAGAAACTGGAGCCCTTGTGCATTGCTGGGAGAAGTATAAAGGGATGTAGCCACTTTGAAAAGCTGGCAGTTCCTCAAAAGATTAAACACAGAATTACCATTTTACCCAGCAATTCCACTTCCACCAGAACTGAAAACTCATGTCCAAAGAAAAACCTGTATATAAGTGTTGATAGCATCATGACCTGTAAAAGCCAAGAAGTGGAGATAACCCAAATGTCCATCAACCAAAGAATGATAAACAAATGTGGTATATTCTGTGCAATGGGATATTATTCAGGCATAAAAAGAATGAAGTCCTAACTGGCCACAACAGGGATGAACCTTGAAAACATTACGCTAGCCGGGCTCGGTGGCTCAGCCTGTAATCCCGCGCCTTTGGGAGGCTGAGGTGAGTGGATTGCCTGAGCCCGCGGGTTCGAGACCTACCTGGGCAGGCGAGTGTTGGGAGCCAACATCTATAGCTACATGGCTGAGGCCTGTAA
>NW_007255964.1:39452-42131 GCF_000164805.1 Carlito syrichta | reverse complement strand
GGGCTGCGGGGGCGGGGAGCGGCCACTGCACTCCAGTCTGGGCAACAGTGAGACTCCAACTCAAAAAAAAAAAAAAGAAAGAAAACGTGCTAAGTGAAAGAAGCCATTCACAAAGACCACATAGTATATATGGTTCCATTTGTGGGAAATGACCAGATGAAGCAAATTCATAGGGATGGAAGTAGGTGAGTGGTTGCCACGGGCTGGGGGTTGGCAGGGTCAGAAAGAAACAGGGAATGATGCTAACGGGTACCAGGCTTCCTTCTGGGTGATGAAAATGTTCTGAAATTGATAGTGGGCTGGGCACAGTGCCTCACATCTGTCATCTGAGCACTTGGGAAGGCAGAAGCGAGAGGATTGCCTGAGCCCAAGGGGTTTGAGACCAGCTTAGGAAACTTGATGAGACCTCACCTCTACGATAAATCAAAAAATTAGCCAGGCGTGGTGGCGCGTACCTGGGGTTCCAGCTACTTGGAAGGCTGAGGCAGAAGGATCGCCTAAGGCGAGCAGGTCGAAGCTGCAGTGGATGTGAGTGTGCCACTGCATTCTAGCCTGGGTGACAGAGTGACTCTGACTCAAAAAAAAAAAAAGTGTGGTATAATTCAGGGTTAGGTGTACAAATGTTCATTATGCAGGTACCCTTGCTGATGAGGTGTGCCCCTTCCTCCCCTGGCAGTTTCTCACTACTGCCAATCCCACGTTCCTGGTTTTTAACACAAATCCTGTTAAATAAAGTTTACAGGAGGTTACTGGCCTGGTCTGAGCTCCTGCACTACGGCCAAGAGACCAAACCGAAATGGAGTCACTTGTGCTTAAAGCTTCATGCTTCCAGGCTGAAGCTAAGTTGCTTCTCTGACTTTCTGAGACATCAGGAGAGAGAGAGATAATAGCCAAGTCCCCAACAGGTAAGTTTTAGCCCACATCATAAGGAAGTCCCTCCTGCTTTAACCTTTAACTTTGAGACAACCAACCTGTTTTTTCTTTTCTTTTCTTTCTTTCTTTTTTTTTTTTGACTTGAAGTCTCAGTCCTTTGCCCAGGCTGGAGTGCAGTGGCATGTACACTCACGGCCACTCCAGCATCAACCTTCTGGGCTCCAGCAATCCTTCCGCTTTGGCCTTTTGAGTAGCCAGAACTACAGACGTGTGCTACCATGCCCAGCTATTTTTTATTTTATTGTAGAGACGAGGTCTTGCCAAGTTGCCCGAGCTGGTCTTGAACCTGTGGGCTCAGGCAATCCACTTACCTTGACCACTCAAAGTGCTGGGATTATAGGCTGAGCCACCGAGCCCAGCCCGCTTTTTGTTTTCTGTTTCTGCTTTCCTCAGTCCTTGTCTGTCTATAAAAATGACATCCTCTGCTCAGCTCATCGGAAAATTTGTTCTATTTTATAGAGTTAGTTGTTGCCTGGTTCTAGAACTGCAAATAAAAGCCTATTAAGACCATTAAACTAAATTTGTTGTAATTTTGTCTTTTTTTTTTTAAATTGGAGTCTCACTTTGTTGCCCAGGTTGGAGTGCAGTGGCACAATCACAGCTGCCTGCATTCTTGACCTCCTGGGCTCAGCCAATCCTCCTGCCTCAGCCTCCCGAGTAGCTGGGACTACAGGTGCGTGCCACCATGCCCCACTAATCTTTTGACTTTTGTAGAGACAAGGTCTTACTATGTTGCCCAGGCTGGTCGCAAACTCCTGAACTCAAGCAATCCTGTCACCTTAGCCTCCCAAACCCCACTGTGCCCAGCCAATGTTGTCTTTTGACAATCCTGAAGTAGTTAGGGGTAAAATGTCATGATGCCTAGAATTTGCTTTAATATCTTTAGGCTTAAACATTTTTCAGCAAGTATGGCAAAAATAACTCTTATTTTTGAGTCGGAGTCTCTGTCGCCCAGGCTGGAGTGCAGTGGCATGCTCATAGCCATGGCAGCCACGGTCGGCTGGGCTCAGGTGACCCTCCCGCTTCAGCCTCCCAAGTAGCTGGAACTACAAGTGTGCACCACCACGCCTGGCTCATTTTTTGATTTACTGCAGAGACTAGGTCTCACCAAGCTGCCCAGGCTGGTCTCGAACCCCGGGGCTAGGCAATCCTCTCACCTCCGCCTCCCAAAGTGCTGGGATCACAGGTGTGCGCCCCTGCGCCCAGCTGAAGTTTTCATAATAAAACATTAACATAAACTCCTTCAAGGTCCAAGTTCACACGGAATCAGCAGCACAGTCAGGATGTGAACCCGGGACTGCCTGACCCCAAAACTCCGCAAAGGAACCCGCGAAAACCTCCATCGCCCGAGAGGAAGGGGCTATCCAAAAGAAGAAAGGCCGCGCGGTGGCTCACGCCTGTCAACCCAACACTTGTGGAGGCCAGGCGAGAGGACTACTTGAGTCCAGGAGTTCGAGACCAGCCTGGGCAACACAGCGAGATACGTCTCAATAAGGAAAAAATTGTTTTTTGTTTTGTTTTGTTTTGTTGCGTTGGAGTCTCACTCAGTCGCCCAGACTGGAGTGCAGCAGCCGCTCCCGCAGCCTCGACCTGCTGGGTTCCCGGCGATCCTTCCACCTCAGCCTTCCAAGTAGCTGGAACTACAGGCGCGCGCTACCACGCCCCGCAAAAATCAGCGATTTTTGGTTTATTGTAGAGATGAGGCCTCGCCAAGTTGCCCAGGCGAGTCTCGAACCCGCGGGCTCA
>NW_007255964.1:31430-39216 GCF_000164805.1 Carlito syrichta | reverse complement strand
GACGGACGGCTGCCCCTCCAGGGGATGCTGGGAGATGTAGTTCGGCTTCAAACTCGGGGCGCCCCGAGAGCTCCGTTGATGACTGACAGAGAGTCGAGAACCCGGATCCTTGCTCCCGTCTCCCTCAGGCGCCCAGACCTCCAGCTCGCGGGAAAGCGATCCCTGCAACACCATTCCTCCAGCGTCTGGAACTCACCTCACAAACGACTCCCCCTTCCCTGGTCTCTTCTTCAACTGTGTCCGAACACCGGAAAGGAGCACTGTTTTCCTCCTCCGCTCCGCTTACTTCCGCCCGGCAGAAGATACCGGAAGCACAGCTGCCCCTAGCTGCGGAGGTGCCTCTCCTGGCTCGGTAAGTCCTCTCTTCTTCTCTTTCTCCCTCCGGAAACGCGAATGTCAACTCGAAGGTTCCGGTTATTGAAACTGGCATGACTATGGGGAACGCTCACTATGTACGAGGCATTTCCTAGGGCCGTCGGTTTCCCGCTTGATTCCCAGGCGTTGAGTCTCTCCAAGTCCGAGTTTAAGGAATAACCGCTTCCTCCAGAGATTGAAAAGCCTACTTCCCCAATATATCATCCGCTTTTCTTGCTGAATCTTAACAGGCAATTGAGAAGGCGCAACTCTGTTCCCATTTTACAGACAGAGCAGTTGAGAAATTGGAAGTCAAAGCTGTTCAAGTCACCCTCAGGAGACAGAGGTTTACTAGGGCACTGTCCAGCTATCCCAGAGTCTAAGGCATACTATTCCCGCCAGTTTCTAGACATTTAAGAGACCCAGACTTTTATTTCCCTAGCTCGGCCAAGCGAGTTCCCGGGGGAAAGACGGACCGTGTAGGGGGCGTGAGGAAGGAGGAGGCCGAAATCCAATCCCCTAAGGGCCCCACGGTGCCAGAGAACCTGGCTTCCCTCTGGGGCTCTGGCCTTTAAGCCCTTTTTTCTAATGTCCCTTTAAATACTTTGTCCCTTACCTGAGTCCCGCCCAGGGCAGGTAATCGCAAGCCCCGCCCCTCAGCCAGAAACCGGGATCGGGCCTGGTTTCAAGGAGTGGGGCACTCCTCCTCCCTCTCCCCTCCCCTCTTCCCTGCCCCCCTTCACAGCTGGCTGCAGCTGGCCGGGGAGGCCCGATTAAAGAGGAGAGGGCAGTGCTCACAGGCCTGGGCAGGCAGGTAAGTGAATGTCCCTGGAGGCAGAGCCTGGCTTGGGGACCCAGGCGTCCTGGCTTCCAGCCCCTCTGAGACCCAGGATTTGGGGTCCCTAGGTCCAGCAGCCCAGGGCCCCTGTCCCTCATGTCTGTGGACCCTGCCCCGGCCTCTCCTGTAATATTTGTTGTTTGTGGGTGGATGTGGCAATGAGCACAGAGAGAGGCGTAGGTGGAAGTTGCCAAGGAAGGACGTAATCTTGATTACCAGTGGACATGCTTACGAGCACCTACTATGTGCCAAAAACTGTGTAAGGTGCTACAGACACAGTGGAAAAAAAGACAAGCTCCCTGCTCCGGCTCTCCTCTCTGGAGATTCACTCCCTTCACTCCAGTCCCGGCTCTGACACTTGCAAACTACATGAGCCTGGGCAGGCTACTTTACCTCTCTGTGTCTCAGTTTCCTCATCTATAAAATGGGGATAATAGTAGGACTGCTGTGAAAAGCAAACTGAGTCAATATAGGTCAACAGTGGCTGGCACAGAATACAGGGTATGAAGGTATCTGCTCTTTCTGTCATTCACGGACCAGAGTCCGATCAGGGAGACTTTGCCTCCTTCCCCGGGGCTGAGACATCACCATCTATGCCACACCTGGTTCCAGGTGTCCACAAAATATGAGGGGCCACCCCTCTCTGCTGCTGCTATACCTGGGATTGTCCACCTGCCTGGATACTTCACCCAGTGGGGAGCAAGACCAAGGTGAGTGTTTGGGGGCGGCATCTGTGTCCAGACAGATGACCTCTGCCATCCCCTGGCTCAGGAAACCTAATTCTTCTTTTTTTGTTTGAGTCGGAGTCTCACTCTGTCACCCAGGCTGGAGTGCAGTGGCACACTCATGGCCACTGCAGCCTCCACCTGCTGGGTTCAGGCAATCCTTCGCCTCAGCCTTCCAAGTAGCTGGAACCATAGGCATGCGCCACCACACCAAGCTGATTTTTTAAAAAATCTGTTGTAGAGACGAGGTCTCGCCATGTTGCTCAAGCTGGTCTCGAACTCCTGAGCTCAGGCAATCCTCTCACCTCTGCCTCCCAAAGTGCTGGGATTATAAGTGTGAGCCACTGCGCCCAGCAGGAACCTGCTTCTAGTCTCCGCCTCCCCCAGGAATCTGGATTCCCAGCCCCCTCCACCCCAGAACCCTACAGTGCTCCATCCCCATAAGACCCCAGCCATAGGAACCCTGCATTTTTCTCTCTCATGTCTTTGGGCCCAGAAGTCTTCCTGGGCTTCCCGGAGGCCCAGAGCTTCCTGCGTGGCCGTCCTCGGATTCCAAGAGCCAATCACTGGGACCTGGAGCTGCTCACACCAGGGAACCTGGAACGGGAGTGTCACGAGGAGAGGTGTTCCTGGGAAGAGGCGAGGGAGGTCTTTGAGGACAAAGCTCTGACGGTGAGGGCCTTGGAACCCCGGCAGAGTCTGGGGGCCTCTGTCTCTCCAGGCCGTGGGGGTCCTGGCCTTCAACTCCCACCTCCTTGATGTCTGAGAAATTGATAGGGGATGCTGTTTGGGGAGTGTGAAGCTCCCAACTGAACTGCCACTTTCCCGCTTCCCTCCCATTCCGGCCCTCCAAGGAGCACTTCTGGGAAACCTACATCTACAATGGCAAAGCAGGTGAGTGGGGGTCGACACCCTCTTGTTTTGTGCGGCTAAGGCAACCTCTTCCCGTGGAGACCAAGCCAACATCCCCCACCCCAAATTAGGCCCCCCAATTCTATTCTCCCTGAATATGACTGTTAAAGGACTCCCCTTCCTTGAGACTAAAGCCCCCGAGGAACCCACCACAGCTTATTTTATTTTTCATTTATTTATTTATTTATTTTGAGTCAAAGTCTCACTCTGTCGCCTAGGCTGGAGGGCAGTGGCACACTCACAGCCACTGAAGCCTCAACCTGCTGGGCTCAGGCGATCTTTCTGCCTTAGCCTTCCAAGTCGCTGAAACTACAGGTTTGTGCCACCACATTGGCTAATTTTTTTTTTTTTTTTTTTTAATTGTAAAGAAGAGGTCTCACCATGTTGTCTGGGCTGGTCTTGAGCCCATGGGCTCAGGCAAGCCTCTGGCCTCTGCCGCCCAAAGTGCTGGGATTACAGGTGTGAGCCACTGTGCCTGGCTTATTTTATTTTTTGTTTTTTGAGTCAGGGTCTTACTCTGTCATCCAGGCTGGAGTGCAGTGGTGCGATCACAGCTCACCACAGTCTCGAATTCCTGGGCTCAGGTGATCCTTCTGCCTGTCTTCCAATTAGCTGGGATTACAGGCGTGCGACACCACTCCTGGATAATTTATTTTTAACTTTTTTTTTTTTTTAAGTTGGAGTCTCACTCTGTCGCCCAGACTGGAGTGCAGTGGCATGATCACGGCTCATTGCAGCCTCTAACTTCTGGACTCAGGAGATCCTTCTACTTCAGCCTCCTGAGTAGCTGGTACTACAGGCATGCACCACCATGCCTAGTTGATTTTTTCATTTTTTGTAGAGATGGGGGTCTCGCTATATTGTCTGGGCTGGTCTTGAACTATTGGGCTCATGTGATCCTCCCACCTCTGCCTTCCAAAATGCTGGGATTACAGGCATGGGCCACAGTGCCCAACCCCACCACATCTCATTGGGTAGAGGTTTCTTGTCCCCAGGAAGGGGGAAGTGTGGGTGGAGGGAAGGGCCCTATCAGGCCTTAGGCTCAGAGGGGCAGGCCCACCTGAGCCTTTTTCTGAGTCCAGAGCTCCAGTCCCTTGCAGTTTGGTTGCTGGGGGTTGGGGAGGAGAGGCTGCTCCCTAGCATCGGGGACGAGGGAGGAAGCCTCGCCATCCTCACCTGCCCAGTTTGTCCCCAGCAACTCTTCCTCTAAGGCCCCATCTTGGAGGCAGCCTTGTTGCTAAGGGGGGCTGCTCCTTAGCAACGGGGCCCAGCCAGCCCAGACCAAGGAAGCCTGAAGCAGTACCTGGATGGCTTCCCCTCCCCCACAGCCCCATCCCAGCAGCTGTCTGGTTGCTAAGGAGGCCTTCTCCCTAGCAACCACACCTAGCCAGGCTCCAGGACCAAAGGCCTCCTGCCCACTGGAAGACCACCCTCCAGGCACTAGATGCCCCTCCCCCTTGTGGCCTGGTTGCTAGGGGTAGATGCACCTTAGCAACGGACCCCAGGTCTGGGCTGGAGTCCTCACATTGGAGCCTGGTTGCTAAGGGGGGTAACGCATTCACCACAGGCCTAGCAGGCCCAGTGGTTCCTCCGCTCCACCTGATACATGTCTGAATCTGGAGGACCTGCCTTCTCAGTGCAGCTTTTTGCTAAGGGGGCTCAAAAGCCTGGGGTTCACGGTTTGAGGAGAGCTTGCCTATCCAGGGCCAAAGGAAGTTTCCCCGTCAGCAAGAGTAGCAACTCATCCCAAAGCCTGAGATCTCCCTGGGCCCCTTGTCCTTAGGCACAAGTCCTTGGGTTGCCCAAAGGGGGCTGCACCTTAGCAACAGATTTGCATGAGTTCTAGACACCTAGTTATTTGGCGGGAGTGGGGGGGGGTCCCTAAATTCCTCTACTGTTAAGTGAATGTTTCCTAGCCTTCTGGTAAATTCACAAGCTGTCCTGTGGATTCTGCTCTTCCTTCAGAGTTGAGGCCTTGCCATTCCGTGGCCTGGTTGCTCAAAGGGGCTACATGTGCTGGGCACGGTGACTCACGCCTATAATCCCAGCACTTTGGGAGGCAGAGGCAAGAGGATTGCCTGAGTTCGGGTTTGAGACCAGCCTGAGAAACATGGCAAGACTTCATCTCTACAATAAACCAAAAAATTAGCAGGATGTGGTGGCGCACGCCTGTAGGTTCAGCTACTTGGAAGGCTGAGGCAGAAGGATCACCTGAACCCAGCAGGTCGAGGCTGCGGTGGCTGTGAGCATGCCACTGCCCTCCAGCCTGGGGGTCAGAGTGAGACTCCAACTATAAAAAAGGGGGGGTTAACATACTAGAGTTGCCAGAGGAAATACAGGAATCTCCCCCCTCCCCCAGTTAAATGCGAATTTTAGATACACGATGAATAATTTTTTTTTGTTTTTGGAGTTGGAGTCTCACTCTGTCGCTTAGGCTGCAGTGCAGTGGCATGCTCATGGCTATTACAGGCTCAACCTGCTGGGCTCAGGCAAGCCTTCTGCCTCAACCTTCCAAGTAGCTGGAACTACAGGTACTCACCACCACATCCGGCTAATTTTTTGATTTATTATAGAGATGAGGTCTCGCCAAGTTGCCCAGGCTGCTCTTGAACCCCTGGGCTCAGGCAGTCCTCTCACTTCTGCCTCCCAAAGTGCTGGGAATACGGTGTGACCCACCACACCTGGTCAGGTGGAAGGAACTTTGATGTTGGGGTGGGTGGCAGCTCCTGAGACGGTAGCTTCTTTCCCACCCCTAACAGGGCGTGGAAGAGTGGATGTGGCAGGACTGGCAGTGGGACTGACATCTGGCATCCTGCTCATTGTCCTGGCTGGCCTGGGAGCCTTTTGGTATCTGCATTGGCGACGACGACAACGCCGCGGCCAGCAGCCCTGTCCCCAAGAGTAAGGGGGCTTCAGGGAGGAGGAGATGGAGGTGGAGAGCAGGGGAGGGAGTAAGGGTCGACCTAAGAAGGTGGGCTCCAGATTGGGGGAAGTCATGTGGAAAGAGTCTGTGAGCTCGTTTGTGTCTGGTTGTGGCATGTCTGTCTGTCTAGATCCTCAGTACCTGGTACGCAGTGGGTGCTCTGTCAACACTTGGCACTACTTGTCTTTGTGGTACCAAGTTTCTGTGAGATGATCACTCTAGATATTGTATCAGCTGAGGTGGTTACTGTGTAGCCTGTGGTCTAGGGGTGTCTGTGGTATGTCAGTTTCCATGGCTGTGGGATGAAGCATGTGTTTGTGTCTGTATGAGTTGTCTAGGTGTGACTTTCTCACTGGCAGGATCTGAGTATATGAGTGTCAGTCTTGGAAGTATAGTGGGGTCAGGCGGAGCGCAGTTTAGGATGAGTTAATTCTAAGAGTGGATCGGGGCAAATTGTGACTCGAGTACCTCTGGGTTGTGTTCCTGTCTGTATGGATTGACTGAATTCTGTCTGTTTCTGTGCGTGTCTGCCTGCCTGTCCGCAGGGCTCTGTTTCTCCATTGCTCTGCCTATATCTGGTACACGTGTGTGTCTGTGAATGAGAGTGTCTGTGTGGTTGTTGATTCCTGTGTCTGCCTGTCATTTTGAGGTGCTTTTGTGTGTGTAAGGCTAGGCTGAAGGTGATCCGTCTTTTCTTGGCTCCAACTCCCTTCTACCCCTGTCCCCATGCCACCATCTTCAGAGGCTCTATCTCCTAGGTCCTCTCTCTCTTCCAAGTCTCTCCTGTAAATTTCCCCTGCTAACTGCATCTTTTCTGTCCCCAGGTCCGGGCTCCTCAGCCCTCTGGATTCCTTAAGCCCTCTGGGCCCACCGACACCCCCGCTTCCACCCCCGCCTCCAGGTCTCCCCACCTACGAGCAGGCGCTGGCAGCCTCTGGGGTGCACGACGCACCTCCGCCCCCCTACACCAGGTACTGGGCGGGGCTTCTGCCCGGGGGCAGGGCGCAGAGGGGCGGGCACTGCTGGAGGAGAGGCGTGGCCTCAGGGGCGGAACTTGGGGGTTTATTACCTGGGGCGGGGCTTGGAGTGAGGGGGCGGGGTCCTATGCAATTGTCTAGGGGCGTGGCCTAGCGTTGTGTGTGTGGAGCTCTACAGGAGGGTGGGGCTTGTGCCCAGAGGATCCGGGATTGGCTGAGACGCCAAGGGCGGTCAGAGTGGTCTTGGTTGAGGGGGCAAAAAAACAGCCGGATCTTTGACTCGCCACTGTGCCCCTCCTCTTGCAGCCTGAGGAGGCCTCACTGAAGAGCTGCTTCGGAGCCCCGGCTCTCCGAACCGTGCCCCTGATTCACACCGGATTCAGGAAGCCCCCAGGCCTCTGAGACTCCGGAGCTGAACTTGGGGGTGGTGGGAGTAGGGGTCTCCCGGGCAGAGGCCTACCCTGGCACACGTGTTTCCGCCGCGTACGGATACACACGTTGCCAGCCAACTTGTTCCCGCGTCCTGGCTCCCGCGGGCCCCCACTCTCTCATGACCTATGAGGGCAACCGCCAGCCTCAACCGCCAGTCTCGCCCCCGGGATAGGCATGCGCGCGTGGAAACTCGGACCCAGGAGCCCAGGCGGGGTGTGCGATCTTACATGTGTGAGCAGATATAACCTGACCATAGCCTCCGGTGCCACGGGGTACACACACGCAAAGCCCTCCCTGTGCACGCGCGTGTCTTCCGGCCCTTCCCGAGCGCGCAGAGGGGGGCCTTCATAACCCAGAGAAAGGGTGGGGGGCATATTTGCAGGCGTGCTCGGTGGGGTCAGGCTCATATTGCCCCCGGAAAGCTGGAGTCGAGCTGTTCTCCTAAGTAAACGCCCTTTGAGAAGGAAGCCGAAACGAACTAAAATAATGCAAAATAAAGATCTAATGAAATGAGCCGCGTTCCCGGCGCAAAGAAACTGGCTTTCTGTGCAATCGCTGCGCCCTACACCCCCAGGCCCTGCCTGCGCTCAGTCTCTCCCTCTCTCTCTCTCTTTTTTTTTTTTTT
>NW_007255964.1:25616-30912 GCF_000164805.1 Carlito syrichta | reverse complement strand
AGGGTGGCCTGGAGAAAGGGGCCAAGGGGTGGGGGCCCGGCCGAGCTGGGCCGGGCCCGCCCGGCGACGCGTGCATCGCAAACTCCCCTCCGGCTTGCAAGGGAGCGGCCTTCCTCGGTTTGTAACAACGCCGCCGCCCCAGTTTGCAAATTGCAAACTCCGCCAAAGCCAGCTCCGGCACGCAAAGGGAGAAATGCAGCGGGAAAATGGGGGTGCAAAACAATTTCGGACGGGAAGGCCTTGGGAAGGTGGGAGGGACTGGTGAATCAAGGCCTGGACTTCCCCCCATCCTTGGATTCCCGGCTTGGTGACCCCTCCCCTCCGTACCCCAGGCTCTGCTCTTGCAAAGGTGGGAAGGAAAGAAGAATTAGAACGCAGACCTGGGGGGCGCGCGCCCCCTCCCTGGTCCTATTGTTTCGGGACTGCGCGAGGCCTCGCCACTAGGCGCCCCCCCAAGAAATTCCGCGCGCAGAGTGGGCATGGGGCCCCGCCCCCTTCCTAAGCTGGGGTTCTGTATGTGTAAGGGGGTGTCTGGCATCTGGGACACGCCCCCTCTAGTGCCCCCACCCCTAAAGGCAGAGAATCCTAGTTGATGGCAAGGAGTGGAGTGTTTTGCCCTCTTGAGTCTGGCCACGGGTCGGGGCGTTGCATGGGAAGAGTCGGTTATTTCCCGGGTGTGTGTTTGTGTGTGAGCGTGGGCCTGTGCATGCGTGGCTGGCAGCGTGTTCACCTGTGAATCTGCCCCTTTCCTCTTGCTTATCTGTGTGACGCCCAAACACTTCACCTGCCCCCCAACACACCTGGATCTCCTAGCTTGGCTGGGCAAAACCCCAAGTGTGTCAGGACTTTCCATGTGGGACTCCTCACTCTATGCCTTTTCTTCCCCACGGGGGAATTAAATACACGTTTGCACTCATACCTGGCTTTGCATGGGCCTATGCATTTGAACCTCAACCCCCGGGGATGGCCGGTGTTCTTGTTCACACTTGTACCTGGTACTTTCCCGGTCCTATTCTCTCTCCTCCCCACCGCCGTTTGGGCACGATCTACCTCCTGCTCCCGCCTTGATTTGCAGCACACCATGAGAATTAGGGCCTATATGTATGTTCCCATGCGTCTGTCTGCAGAAGAGGATGTGTGTGCACCCTTGGGGTTGGCCCCATGGCCTGTGTCACCGGCACGTAGGTGGGGGGGGTTACGGGGAGGGGGGCTGTGTCACCAGTGCGGAGGTGTAGGGTAGAGAAGGGAGTGCTCAGTAGAAGGTCCACTTTCACATTTGCTACTCAAGACACTTCCTCTGACTTGCACTCGTTTCTGTTGTCTCCTCCCCGTGCATGCCTGTTTGCGAACGTGAGACTATCCGAGTTCTGTTTATTGGGGCATCAGAGTGGGGACCATTTCTGTGGCTCTGTAGTTGGACACCCTGATTCCCTCGTCTTCTCCCCTTTAGGGCCCAAGGTTCCTTGCGCTAACCCCTAGTCGGCTGGAAGGTTCCCCCCAACTCCCCAGGGAATTTCCTGAGCTCCTTCTCAGAGGGCAGCTTGGGATAACCCCCGATATCCTCCCCTTTCCTCAGCTTGGTCTATGGCAGCTCCAGGACCTCGCACCCCGAGACGGACATCTTACACCGCCAGGCCTACGCGGCCCCCCACCCACTGCAAAGCTATGCCACCAACCACCACCCAGCAGGTACGGCCCCCATCCCGCCCCGCTTGGGCTGGCCCTCCCTCCGAGGCAGCTGATTGGCTACTGAAAGTTCCACCCTTCCTAACTGGCCGCGTCCTGTGCCGTGGCCCGCCCCTTACTGTCTCTCCTCTGATTGGCTACCTCTGAGGCTGCTGGTCCCTGCTTAATTTCTCTCCGGATTCGTCTGCCCCTGCCGCTGGCCCCGCCCTTTTCGCTCCAATTGGCCCCGTCCCATCAGCCCCCAAATCCCACCTTCTCTTCCAGGCTTTTCCGACTCTCTTCATCCCATCCCTCAGGGTTTACCCCTTCCTCTGTGCTCCTCGCAACTCTAGATTCTTTCTTCCTGATTCCCTTTCTTCCTGCTTTGCTTCTGTTCTGTGACCCTCCCCCTCATTTCTTAGATTTCCCCTTGGCCTTATCCTGCCCCCTTGGCCTTGCCTTTAACGTTCCCGATTGGCTCATTTCTTTGATCACGCTGCTCTTTTCCTGGTTGTACCAGCAATGAGATGGTGCTGTCCAGTTTGACCTTTGAGCTTCCTATTAGGCTCCTTCCTTCCCCTTTTTATTTTTCTTCCCCATCCTTTTTTCTTGATCCCACCTTGGCTCACCCCCTGTTGACTTGTCCTCTGGTACTTCTTTTTTGAGTCAGGGTCTCACTCTGTCCCGCAGGCTGGAGCTGTGATTACAGGCACTGCGCCCATATGCTACCACGCCCAGCTAATTTTTTAAAATTGTTTTGTGCTGGGCTCGGTGGCTCAGCCTGTAATCCTGCGCCTTTGGGAGGCTGAGGTGAGTGGAGTGCCTGAGCCCGTGGGTTCGAGACCCGCCTGGGCAGTGAGACCTTATCTCTACAATAAATAAATAAATAAATCAGCCAGGCGTGGCAGCGTGCGCCTGTGATTCCGGCTACTCGGAAGGCTGAGGTGGAAGGATCGCCAGAGCCCAGCAAGGCGAGGATGCGATGGCCGGGAGCGGCCACTGCACTCCAGTCTGGGCGACCGAGTGAGACTCCAACTCAAAAAAAAACAAATTGTTTTGTACAGACGAGGTCTCACTATGTTGCCAGGCTGGCCTCGAACTCCTGGGCTCAAGTGATTTTCTTGCCTCGGCCTCCCAACATGCTGGGATTACATGTGTGAGCCACCGATGCGTGGCCTCCCCTGGTCTTTCTGAGGCTCAGTCAGCCCATTGTTTGCCCTCCTTGCTGGAATTGCGCAAAGCCTTTGGTCACTCCCCCACCCCCCAGCCTCATGGAGGACTGTGTCCTTCTGCTCCTGGTTTCTTCACTTCTGGTGTTGTCCGCCATCTCTCACCTGGGGCCCTGCCCTGTGATTGGACTGCTCCCATCCTGCATTGCCATCTCACCTTTTTCCCTTCTCACCCCTCAGGTCTGTCTCATTAGCTTGGTCCTGCCCATTTTCTCCTCTTTGACACTGCTCCTTTCCCTGAGCTAACTTGACTTTGGCCTCTTTCCTTTCTCCCTTGACCCTGTCCTACCCCTCAGTTGGCTGACTATATTCCCTATTCCTGGCTAGGCCTCTCCGGACTCTTCGACACTGGCCTCCACCACGCGGGCTCAGCAGGGCCCGACGCCTCCGTCATGAACCTCATCTCGGCCCTGGAGTCCCGGGGCCCCCAGCCCGGTCCCTCCGCCTCCTCTCTCCTCTCCCAGTTCCGCAGTCCTTCCTGGCAAACAGGTAAGGTCAGCGCCGGCCCTGAAGGGCCAGGGTGGGGCTGGCTTGTGGTCCGCTCTGACCTGTGCTCTTCATAATCTCCAGCTATGCACACGCCAGGTCCCACGGAACTCTTCATCTCGGGCGCCTTGCCGGGTTCCAGCACCTTTCCGTCCTCCTCTGCCCTGTCGGCCTACCAGCACCCAGCTTCCTTCGGCAGCCGCCCCTTCCCTGTGCCCTCGTCCCTCAGCCTCCAGGACCCCCCGTTCAGTCCTCCGGCTAACGGGCTCCTGTCCCCTCATGACGTGCTGCACCTGAAGCCCTCACAGGCACCCACGGTGCCCTCTTCGTTGGGCTTCGAGCGCCTGGCAGGGGGCGGCGTCCTGGGGCCCGCTGGTCTCGGTCCAGCCCAGACCCCCCCTTACCGCCCTGGTCCCCCTGACCCACCGCCACCTCCCCGCCACCTCCCAACTCAGTTCAATCTGCTGGCTTCCTCTTCTGCTGCTGCCGCCGCCGCCGAGCAGTCCTCTCCACAGCTCTACAACTTTTCGGGTGCTGCCCCAGGCCCCCCCCCACCGGAGCGGGCCCTGCCCCGCCAGGACACCGTCATCAAGCACTACCAGCGGCCAGCCAGTGCCCAGCCCCCACCGCCTCCGCCACCAGCCCATGCCCTCCAGCACTACCTGAGCTGTGGAGGCAGCTATCCCTCCATGGGCCACCGGGCCAACCTTGCCTGCAGCCCCCTGGGCGGTGGAGAGCCCTCCCCGGGTTCTGGGGAGCCTAGCAAGGCTGGTCCCAGTGGAGCCACAGCTGGAGCGTCAGGCCGGGCCACGGGTCCTGAGGCAGCTGGGGGAGGCGGGGCCGGGGGTGGCGGCGGAGGTTACCGTCCTATCATTCAGTCACCTGGTTACAAGACAGGCAAAGGTGGTTATGGGGCAGCCGCCGGGGGTGCCACCAGGCCCCCACCACCCCGTTCGACTGCCACGCCCAAATGCCAGAGTTTGGGTGGGCCGGCGGCAGCCTACGCTACTGGGAAGGCCTCTGGGGCTGGTGGGGCAGGGGGCCAGGCCTATCCCCTGGCCAGCCGCAAGGGCTTCTGGGACCCCAGGCCTATGGGCAAGGGTTTGGAGGGGGGCAAGCTCAGGACTTGAGCAAAGGCCCCAGCTACTCAGGGGGTCCCCCGCAGCCCCCCAGTGGCCCCCCACCTCCTGGCCTCACCACATGTCAGAGCTACTCCCCAGATCAGCTACAGGGGCAGCTGTATGGGGTGCAAGGCGAGCCGTACCCAGGGCCAGCCGCCCACTCCCAGGGGCTGCCTACAGCCAGCCCCTCACTCAGCTACAGTACTGGCCACTCCCCAGCACTCTCGGGCCACGGAGGTGGCTGGGGACCCAGCTCCCTGGGAGGCGGTGGGGAGGCCAGCCCCTCTCACATCATTCGCCCTCTCCAGTCTCCACCTGCCCCCGGCCGCCCGCCCGGAGTTGGCTCCCCGGGAGCCCCGGGCAAATACCTGAGCTCCGTCTTGGCCTCAGCCCCGTTCCTGGCGCCCCCAGGAGCCGGCAGCTATGCGGCCGGAGCGGGCGGCTACAAGGGCAAAGGGGATGGCTCCGAGCTGCTGGCAGGCCCAGGAGGGCCTCCCGCCGAGCGCACAGAGGATGAGGAGTTCCTCATCCAGCACCTCCTGCAGGCTCCCAGCCCCCCTCGGACCTCAGGGGCAGATGGCTTGGTGGGCGAGAATGGGGCAGCAGACGCCTCCAAGGGACTTGGGGGCAGCGGTGGGGCCGGGGGACCGCCGGGCACACCCTACGAGTTGGCCAAGGAAGACCCCCAGAGGTACCACCTGCAAAGCGTCATCCGCACCAGTGCCAGCCTGGACGAGGGTGCCACAGCAGCACTCGAGCTGGGCCTGGGGAGGCTGAAGGAGAAGAAGAAAGGGC
>NW_007255964.1:23469-25073 GCF_000164805.1 Carlito syrichta | reverse complement strand
GGGCCGGCCTCTGCCTCCATGCCAACCGATGGGGCCAAGAAGCCTCGGGGCCGGGGTCGAGGCCGGGGCAGGAAGGCCGAGGAGGCGGGAGGCACCCGGTTGGAGCCCCTGAAGCCACTTAAGGTGAGGGAGACTAAGTCTTACGGAGAGGGAAAGATTGGAGCCACACATGGGCTTTTGGAGGGCAAGGGGGTAAGGGTTCTGTTCCTAAAACCGGGGAAATGAGTTGAATGCCGGGACTCCACTGATAGAGGGATCTAAGAACTGGAATTTGGGGTCCAGAGAGAGACGGGAGATTGGGGCATGGGTTTTTAGCTTTTATATCCCAAAGGATGGGTAGCTGGGGTGCCTGTATTTCTAGGTGTTAAGGGGGAGGGTCTGGGACACGAACCGAACTGTAACCAAAGTGGTCAGTGAGACTAAGTTCCTGGCCTTCTTAGGGAGAAACGCTAGTCCTACCATTCTGGAATCTGATAGAAGGGGGCTGTAGGTTTGAATTCTAGGATTTGGTAGGCTGAGCTTATGGAAATTTGGATTTTGGGGTCTTAAGTGGGGTAGGAACTGGGAGCTCGGATTCCTGGGTCTGCGGGAGGGTAGGGGACTGGGGAGCCCAGACACCTGGGCCCTCACTCCCCACTGCCCCCGTATCTAGATCAAGCTGCCTGTGCCCAAGGCTGGCGAGGGTCTGGGAGCCTCATCGGGTGACGCTATATCAGGCACCGACCACAACAGCCTGGATTCAAGCCTGACTCGGGAGAAGATAGAGGCCAAGATCAAGGAGGTGGAGGAGAAGCAGCCTGAGATGAAGTCGGGCTTCATGGCTTCCTTCTTGGACTTTCTCAAGTCGGGCAAGCGCCACCCACCGCTCTACCAGGCGGGCCTGACGCCCCCACTCAGCCCCCCCAAGAGCGTGCCACCCTCGGTGCCAGCCCGAGGCCTGCAGCCGCAGCCCCCAACTGCCCCCTCCGTGCCACATCCACCTCCTGCTGGCGCCTTCGGGCTGGGGGGCGCCCTGGAGGCTGCAGAGAGTGAGGGGCTGGGGCTGGGCTGCCCTTCACCCTGCAAGCGGTTGGATGAGGAGCTGAAGCGGAACCTCGAGACGCTGCCCTCTTTCTCCTCGGATGAGGAAGACTCGGTTGCCAAGAACCGGGACCTGCAGGAGAGCATCTCCTCAGCCATCTCCGCCCTGGACGACCCTCCCCTTGCTGGGCCTAAGGACACCTCTACCCCGGATGGGCCGCCCTTAGCCACCGCAGCTGCAGTCCCGGGGCCACCCCCTCTCCCGGGGCTCCCCAGTACTGGTAGCAATGGCACGCCCGGTGAGCTCTGAGAACGTAGTCTGGGAGCTAGGAGGGGTTCTGGGTTATTACTGTCACTGGATACAGTTGTGCAGGTTAAGTGCTGTTTAAGGGTTGCCGTTCAGGTAGATGATGTGGACTTGAATGTCTATGGAGGTGATTTTTCAATTGAGAGCCAACAAGCATTTTGAGGAAGGCAGAGTTTTTTGCTGTTTTTTTTTAAAGTTTTTTGTTTGTTTTGAGTTGGAGTCTCACTCTGTCGCCCAGACTGGAGTGCAGTGGCCGCTCCTGGCCACCGCAGCCTCG
>NW_007255964.1:21282-23437 GCF_000164805.1 Carlito syrichta | reverse complement strand
CTTATTGTAGAGATGAGGTTTTGCCAAGTTGCCCAGGCGGGTCTCGAACCCACGGGCTCAGGCAATCTACTCACCTCAGCCTCCCAAAGGCGTGGGATTACAGGCTGAGCCACCGAGCCTGACTGAGTTTTTTTGTTTTTTTGAGTCAGAGTCTCTGTCGCTCAGGCTAGAGTGCAGTGGCATGCTCATGGCCACCGTAGCCTCGACCTGCTGGGCTCAGGTGATTTTTCTGCCTCAGCCTTCCAAGTAGCTGGAACCACAGGAGTGCACCACTGCCCCGGATAACTTTTTGGGTATTTTTTTATTTATTGTAGAGATGAGGTCTCACCAAGTTGCCCAGGCTGATCTTGAACCCTTGGGCTCAAGCAATCCTCTTACCTCTGCCTCCCAAAGTGCTGAGATTACAGGCATGAGCCACCCTGCATGGCAGAAGGCAGATCTTATTCTAGTTCACCCAGAGGTGCTAAATGGACTAGGTGGGGTCACAAAGTGGAAACTGGAGAATACAGGGGACAGGGTAGGTGATACTTGACAAGGACAGGTGACAGGTACCAGGAGAGGTTCTGAAACCCGGAGGGGGCATGAGGGCCGAGAAGCGCTCTGAGGAGTCAGCCGTGTGCAAAGGGACTGAAAGCTGTCTGGGAGCAGAGAGAGCCTTGGGGAGGGTGATAGGTCTTGCAAGGGCAAGAGGGGAAGGCTAGGGGTTCCTTGGGATCTGGATGGTGCTCTGGCCTGAGCCCAGCTTTGGATGCAATTGGAGGAGCATTAATGGAGGGAACAGAGGCGTCAGAGGATGAAAGAGGGAGACTCGAACAAGGGGTCAGAGAAGTCTTTGGGAACGGAGAGGCCTTTGGGGGGTATAGAAATGGGGAGTGAGGAGGTGAGAGGGCATGAGGCTGAATGGAGGCTTCAGGGAAAAGCCAGAGGTTTCCAGACAGCAGATATTCTGGTTGAGGGGGGCTTTCAAGAGGTGGGCAGGACTGTGGCTGAGGACTCAGAGATGAAGTAGCAGCAGTTTTAGAGGTCAGGAGAGATTCCAGGGAGTTGTTAAAAAAGCCAGGAGGCTCTTAATGATCCTTAAGAAGGGAACTGGCAGACCAGTTGTGCTGGCTCACACCTGTAATCCCAACACTTTGGGAGGCTGAAGCCAGAGGATTGCCTAAGCCCAGGGCTTCAAGACTAGACTGGGCAACTTGGCAAGACCCTGTCTCTACAGTAAATCAAAAAATTAGCCAGATGTGGTGGTGCATACCTGTCCTTCCAGCTGCTTGGGAGGCTAAGACAGAAGAACTGCCTGAGCCCCAAGCCCAGGAGGTTGAGGCTGCAAGTGACTGGGATTGTGCCACTGTACTCCAGCCTGAGTGACAGAGTAAGACTCGACTTAAAAAAAATCCAGGAGGTGCTTAAGGGTCCTAAAGAAAGGAACTGGCAGACAGGAGGACATTGATGGTCCCCAAACCACGAGCAGGACAGGGAAGGGCTTGTGGGTAGGAAGACAAACCCCCAAGGAGGAAGTGAGGAGGTCGAAGCAGGAAGGGAACAATTTAGGAGTTGGGAGGAATGCTACAGATAAGGGCTTTGAGGTCACAGAGAGATGATTCAGGACTGAGAAAGGTGTTAGGGATGGGAGACGAGTTTCAGGTGCTCTAGTTAGCTGCTGGAGTCAGAGAAGGGTCTCTGGGAGTGTCTTTGATATGGCAGAAGGGCCACTGGGAGCTGAGTGGCAGTTAGGGAGAGAGGGGCTTTTTGCACAGGAAGGTACTTTTTTTTGAGTTAAAGTCTCGCCCAGGCTGGAGTGCAGTGGTGCACTGGCGGCCACTGCAGCCTCGACCTGCTGAGCTCAGGCGATCTTCTGCCTCAGCCTTCCAAGTAGCTAGAACTACAGGCACGCGCCACCATACCTAGCTAATTTTTGATTTATTATAGAGACGAGATCTTGCCAAGTTGCCCAGGCTGGTCTCCAACCCCTGGGCTCAGGCAAGCCTCTTGCCTCGGCCTCCCAAAGTGCTGGGATTTCAGACTTGAGCCACTGCACCCGGCTAGGAAGGGATATTTAAGGGACAAGTAGAAAGGTGCCAAGGATGATAAGTGACATTCAGTTCTGACCTTCCTCTCCCCCAGAGCCCCCACTGCTGGAGGAGAAACCCCCACCCTC
>NW_007255964.1:14534-21262 GCF_000164805.1 Carlito syrichta | reverse complement strand
TGCCCTCGCCTCCACCACCACCCCCACCAGCCGCTGCTCCGCCCACTGCGCCTCCAGAGGAGCCTGCTGCCCCGTCCCCTGAGGACCCTGAGCTACCTGATGCCCGGCCCCTGCACCTGGCCAAGAAGCAGGAAACAGCAGCTGTGTGTGGGGAGACGGACGAGGAGGCGGGGGAGAGCGGCGGAGAGGGCATCTTCCGGGAAAGGGACGAATTTGTCATCCGCGCCGAGGACATCCCTTCCCTCAAGGTGAGTCCCAGCCTTGTCCAGAAACCAGGCCTGATGGATGTGGTCACTTGAATGTTTGTTGAGGGCTTACAGGATGTTAGGCCTGTGTTGCGGTCAGCAGATACAGTCATGGCTAAGACAGATTGGCTAGGTCACCTGGAATTCACAATCACACGGACTGTTTGGAGCATTGTGCTCTAACAGTGGGCCTGCAGGCCTCTGTGGTGTTATTTGTATATGTGTGTCTGTATGGATTACCTGGATGTAAAATAAAACAATCATTAATGTGTATCTGCCAGATGTAGTGGCACACACCTGTAATCTCATCACTTTGGGAGGCCCAGGCAGGAGGATTGCTTGAGTCTAGGAGTTTGAGACTAGCCTGGTCAACATAGTGAGAGAGTCCTTGTGTCTACAAAATACTTAAAAACAAAATTAGCCAGGTGTAGTGGCGGTTCCTGTATTCCCAGCTACTCAGGAGGCTGAGGCAGAAGGATCACCTGAGCCCAGGAGGTTTGAGGCTGTGATGAGCCATGATTGTGCCACTGCACTCCAACCTGGGCAACAGAGTGAGATCCTGACTCAAAAAAAAAAGTATTGCAGACACCCTGCAATGGGTAGGAGTGGAACAGAAATGGACAAAGCAGATGAGGCCATACTTGGGGAGCTCCTAATGTAATAGAACAAGCCAAGAGAGATAGCAGCTTTGTGATTTATGCTGTAATGGTGGAAATGTGACGCATTGTCATGGCATACCTACCAATACACATGCACGTAACCTGTAAATACAATAGCAGATTGTTTGGGAATGCTTACTGTGTATCAGGCTATATACCTTAAGTACTTTATGGAGAGCAGCCCATCCACTGCTTCTAGTTCTACCACAGGGGTTGACAAACTACAGGCCCTAGGCCTAATCCAGCCCACTGCTTGTCTTTGAAAATAAAGTTTTAGCCGGGCTCGGTGGCTCAGCCTGTAATCCCGCGCCTTTGGGAGGCTGAGGTGAGTGGATTGCATGAGCCCGCGGGTTCGAGACCCGCCTGGGCAGCAAGACCTCATCTCTACAATAAATCAAAAAATCAGCTGGGCGTGGTAGTGCATGCCTGTAATTCCGGCTACTCGGAAGGCTGAGGCGGAAGGATCGCCGGAGCCCAGCAGGTTGAGGCTGCGGTGGCTGGAAGCGGCCACTGCACTCCAGTCTGGGCGACAGAGTGAGACTCCAACTCAAAAAAAAAAAAAAAAAAAAAAAAAGAAAATAAAGTTTTATCAGTATTCAGCCATCCACACTTATTTACACATCATCTTTGGCCATTTTCCCCATAGGGCAGAGCATGAGGTAGTTAGCGGACTAGCAGAGGCAAAACTATTTCCCCTCTGGCCTGTTAGGAATACTGTTTGCTGAACTCTACTGTACTCGGTTCAAGGGACAGAGAAAATTGGGTCAAAGGATTAATATGCCAGGTGCTGGACAAGAGCAGGGGACTTCAGATGCCCCAAGTGTTTTGCAGGGGGCATGAGGCAGAACAGGTGCTTGGTGGGTCATGATGTTATTGTCAACCCAACAGTGGCACTGAGGGTGAGGGCCATTTTCCTATCAATCACTGTCATTGTCTGTATTGATTACGGGCAGGATCAATGTTTGGCCTTTGATGTACATTCTCACATTTGATTTAATCTTGGCTGTTGTTTCTTTTGAAATTCTCGCATGAGGCGGGGCGTAGTGGTTCATGCCTGTAATCCCAGCATTTTGGAGGCTGAGGTGAGAGGATTGCCTGAGCCCGTGGGTTCAAGACCAGCCAGGGCAACTTGGCGAGACCTCATCTCTACAATAAATCAAAAAATTAGCCTGGCATGGTGGTGCTTGCCTGTAGTTCCAGCTGCTTGGAAGGTTGAGGTGGAAGGATCACCTGAACCCAGCGGGTTGAGGCCGTGGTGACTGTGAGCATGCCACTGCCCTCCAGCCTGGGTTACAGAGTGAGACTCCCAACTCAAAAAAAAAAATTTATCGGATGAATGGAGAAATTGTTGTGGGATGAATGAATTATAAGGATAATAACTATTATTACACTTTCTTCTTAAGTGTGTTTTGTAATGTGTTTAAATGTATTTTTTCCTATGCTATTTTTAATCTGTTTTATTGTTTGCAAAGTAGAGCAAATGTGTATGAACCCAGTACTCAATTTCTGCCATCATCACCTCCCTGGTACTTTCTGTCCCCTCACCCCACCCATCCCAGATGTCACATCCTTTAGTTCATACCTTATATTTTCAGCATAATTTCAGTATCTACAAAAGAATACATGTAAGAGATATATAAGACATATATAATATTGTAAGTCTCCTATATATGAACTTTCAACTTGCGAACTTTCAAAGATGTGAATACATGTCCGCATGTCCAATTATGTACATTAGTTCATGTGTCTGGTGTACATTGTCATGTATATCCTCTACAAGTGGTTGTGCTTTTGTGTACTTCACTGGACAGTACTGTATGGAATACAGTAGTACAGTATCTCTATTTTTTTTTTTTTTGAGTTGCAGTCTCACTCTGTCACCCAGGCTGGAGTGCAGTGGCACGCTCACGGCCACCTTAGCCTCAACCTCCTGTGATCAGGCGATCCTTCCACTTCAGCCTTCCAAGTAGCTGGAACCACAGGCATGCACCACCATGCCCAGCTAATTTTTTTATTTATTGTAGAGACGAGCTCTTGCCAAGTTGCCCGGGCTGGTCTTGAACTCCTTAGCTCAGGCAAGTCTCTCGCCTCTGCCTCCCAAAATACTGGGATTACAGGAATGAACCACCTCACCCGGCAGTATCTCTATTTCAAGCCCAGGATGTGCAGAAATAAGTTTAAAAGCAACTGTGATGTAACTGGTACTGCTAAGAAGCACCAAGTCAGAATGATGGAAACGAAAGTGAAAATAATTGAGAAAGTGGAGTGAGGCGAAAAGATGGTAGATGTCACTTTTTGTTTTTTTCAATTTTTAATTTAATTTTATTTATTTATTTATTTATTTATTTTTATTTTTATTTTTTTTTTGAGTTGAGGTCTCACTCTGTCGCCCAGACTGGAGTGCAGTGGCCACTCCCGGCCACCACAACCTCGACCTGTTGGGCTCTGGCGATCCTTCCGCCTCAGCCTTCCAAGTAGCCGAAACTACAGGCGTGCGCTACCACGCCCAGCTAATTTTTGATTTATTGTAGAGATGAGGTCTCGCCAAGTTGCCCAGGCAGGTCTCGAACCCGCGGGCTCAGGCAATTCACTCACCTCAGCCTCCCAAAGGCACGGGATTACAGGCTGAGCCACCGAGCCCGGCTCAATTTTTAATTTTAAAGATACGGGGTACAATTCAGGGTTAGGTATACAAATATTCATTATGCAGGTACCCTTGTTGATGAGGTGTGCCTCGTCACTTGTTCTTATAACACATGAAGCGTTCAACCATTGGCACGATTCTACAGAATATGTGCAGTCAGCTGTGCTGATGATGACAACGATAGTATCAAAGAAGTGTGGAAAAGTGATGGAGGTCAGGGAGACCCTTCTCAGTGTGTGGTTACAGATCAGCATCAGCTTTGAGTCATGCTCAGCTTAATGATGGAATCAAGAGAAAGCTACAGGCCTGTATGAAGACTTGAAGAAGAAATACAGTGAAGGATCAGAGGGTGCATCTTTTTTTTTTGAGTTGGAGTCTCACTCTTGCCGCCCAGGCTAGAGTGCAGTGGTACACTCACAGCCACCACAGCCTTGACCTGCTGGGGTCAAGCAAATCTTCCATCTCAGCCTTTCAAGCAGCTGGAACTACAGATGCACGCCACCACACCCAGCCAGTTTTTGTGATTTATTGTAGAGATGAGGTCTCACCAAGTTTCCCAGGCTGGTCTTGAACCCCCCAGGCTCGGGCAATCCTCTTGCCTCAGCCTCCCAAAGTGCTGGGAGGACAGGCTGTGCCACCACATCGGGCCGAGGGCACATCTTTGGATGCCAGCCATGGCTGGTTTCATCGGTTCAAGACTGGAGACAACCTTCACAACGTAAAAGTAAGTGATGAGGCAGCAAGATCAGATAGGGTAGCTGCCCAGGAAGTTCCTGAACTGCTTAGAGAATTTTTTTTTTTTTTTTTTGAGTTGGAGTCTCATTTCATTGCCCAGGCTGGAGTGCCGTGGCACTCCCACAGCCACCCCTGCATCGACCTGCTGGGCTTCAGCGATCCTTCCACCTCAGCCTTCCAAGGAGCTGGAACTACAGGCACATGCTACCACACCTGGCTAATTTTTTATTTATTGTAGAGGCGAGGTCTCGCCAAGTTGCCCAGGCGGGTCTCGAACCCACAGGCTCAAGCAATACACTCACCTCGGGCTCCCAAAGTGCTATGATCACAGGCTAAACCACTGAGCCCGGCCACCTTCGAGAAATTATTGATGAAGGTGCATATTTATCTGAGCAGATTTTTAATGTGGATGAGACAGGACTGTCCTGGAAAAGGATGCGAGAGCAAAGTTTACGTCAGTAAGGAGGAAAAGTTGATGTCAGGCAATAAAGCAGCAAAGGATAGGCTAACTCTGTTGTTTGGTGGCAATGCTTCTGGCAATATGAAGCCAAAGCCTCTCTTAGTTTTTCATTCAGAGAACCCAGGAGACCTTAAAGACAGGCAACAGTTCTGTTTCTGTTCTGTGGAAGAGTAACCCCAAAGCCTGGGTTACACAGGCAGTTTTCCAGGACTGGTTTTTCCACCACTTTATCCTGGAGGTAGAGAAATACTGTTTGGAGAAGGATGTCGCAGTCAACATTCTTTTGCTGCTAGACAGTGCTCTGGGCTACCTTCCATTTATGGATAACTTTTCATCTCAACGTCAAAGTAGTGTATCTGTCACCAAACACTACGTCACTCATCCAGCCTATGGAGCAGGGAGTAATAGCAACTTTGAAGAAGTATTATTTTTTTGAGATGAGGTCTCATTAAGTTGCCCAGGCTGGTCTCGAACCCCTGGGCTCAGGCAGTCCTTTCACCTCCGCCTTCCAAAGTGCTGGGATTAGAGGTATGAGCCACCACACCTAGCAGAAATTTTTTTTTTTTTTTTTTTGAGTTGGAGTCTCACTCTGTCGCCCAGACTAGAGTGCAGTGGCCGCTCCTGGCCACCGCAGCTTCAACCTGCTGGGCTCCGGCGATCCTTCCACCTCAGCCTTCCAAGTAGCTGGAACTACAGGCGCACACTACCACACCCGGCTGATGTTTGATTTATTGTAGAGATGAGGTCTTGCCAAGTTGCCCAGGTGGGTCTTGAACCCGCGGGCTCAGGCAATCCACTCACCTCAGCCTCCCAAAGGCGTGGGATTACAGGCCGAGCCTGGCTCAGAAATATTATTTATGTCACACTTTTCGTCCAGCAGTAGAGGCGAGTCATGAATCAGAAACAACCTTGCAGCAATTTTGGAAGGACTGTAACATCTACAAGGCCATAAAAAACACTGACTTTGCTTGGCGTGAGGTTATGGCTGTTACCATGAATGGGGCTTGGAAGAACCTTTGCCCACAGTTTGTTTCATGATTTTCATGGCTAGGAGGAGCTCAAAGAGGTCTTCAGCAACTCAGTGACCCTCTGCAAGAAGCTGGAGCTCGATCTGCAAGAGAACAACTCCTTTGAACTCCTTGCTGTGTACCACGAGGAGGATCTGGTGGAAGTGGAGGCCCAGAGAAAAGACGAAGAGAGACAAAAAGAAGAAATCTCTGAAGAACTGAAGAGATTCACGATGCAGGAAATGGCGAGGGGGTTTTCTTTCTTTTTTTTTCTTTTTTTGAGTCAGAGTCTCAGTCTGTCACCCAGGCTGGAGTGCATGGCGGCCTCAACCTGCTGGGTTCAGGTGATCCTTCCACCTCAACTTTCCAAGTAGCTGGAACTACAGGCACGCACCACCATGCCCAGCTAATCTTTTGATTTATTATAGAGACAAGGTCTCGCCATATTGCCCAGGCTGGTCTCGAACTCCTGGGCTCAGCAATCCTCTCACCTCTGTCTCTCAAAGTGCTGGAATTACAGGCATGAGCCACTGTACCCAGTGGGGTTTTCTTTATTTGAGGAGGCACTGCTCATTTTTGAGGCACAGGACCCGAACTTAGAACAATGCATGAAGTTGGCAGCAGCCATTCAGAATGCAATCCAGGGTTACCGTGTCACCTATGATGAGAAACAAAATACCTACTACCAAGACATTGCTGAATAGTGTTTTCAAGAGGGAAGATGGAATGGAATCCAGCGAGGAATTAGAACCTGTACCATCAGCATGAGGCATGAGTGAAATTGCAGTCTATCTTGCGTCTCCTGTTGCTATGATCCTTCAGCTTGCCACCTCCCACCTCCAGTTAGTAACTCTTCTTGCCTGTTCACTTGATGCCAACTGGCACACAGTACTGTCCTGTAAGGTTAAACATGTTAGCCGGGCTCGTTGGCTCAGCCTGTAATCCCGCGCCTTTGGGAGGCTGAGGTGAGTGGATTGC
>NW_007255964.1:12168-14511 GCF_000164805.1 Carlito syrichta | reverse complement strand
CTGCACTCCAGCCTGGGCGACAGAGTGAGACTCCAACTCAAAAAAAAAAAAAAAAAGATTAGACATGTTTTCTTTATTTGTTGTGTTTGTTTTTTATGTACTCTCTGTGTAAAAAGTATTACAGGACAGTACTCTATAGCCAGTGGTGTTAGTCAGGTGGCTAGGCTAACTTTGTTGGACTTACAAACAAATTGGACTTACAAACACGCTCTTGGAACGGGACTTGTTCATATGTAGGGGATTTAACTGTATCAATTATGGGGCAGGATCAGTGTTAGACCCTTGATGTACCTTCTTGTTTTTTATTTAATCTTGACTCTTGTTTCTTCTGAAATTATGGGATGAATGTGGAAATTGTGGGATGAATGAAATATAAGGATAATAACTTTTATTACACTTTCTTTTTTTTTTTTTGAGTCGGAGTCTCACTCTGTTGCCCAGACTGGAGTGCAGTGGCACACTCATGGCTATTGCAGCCTCGACCTGCTGGGCTCAGGCGATTCTTCTGCTTCAGCCTTCCAAGTAACTGGAACCACAGGTGTGCGCCACCACACCCGGCTCATTTTTTGATTTATTGTTAGAGATGAGATCTCACCAAGTTGGCCATGTTGGTCTCGAACCTGTGGGATTATAGGCATGAGCTATCCCGTCCGACTACACTTTCTTCTTAAGTGCATTTTGTGTGGGGGACCTAATGCGTTTTCTTCCTATGCTATTTTTAATCTATTTTATTGTGGGAAAGGTAGAGCAAATGTGTGTGTACCCAGTTCTCAGCTTCTGCCATTGTCTCCTCCCCAGTACTTTCTTTCCCTTTACCCCACCCATCCCAGATGTCACATTCTTTTGTCCATACCTTATTATCTTTCAGTATAATTTCAATACTTACAAAAGAATACTTTTAAGAGATATGTAAGTTATGTAACAAAATGCTGGCATGAACTCCCATGACCCCACCACCCAGTCCAGGAGCCAGAATGTTCCCAATGCCTGAAGTCTTGGATGTCCCTTCCTGGCCTGTCCTCTTGTATCCGCGTGGTCTTCCCTTAGCACCTTGTGTATGTTATTTTCTTTCTTTTCTTTTTCTTTTTTGAGTTGTAGTCTCACTCTGTCACCCAGGCTGGAGTGCAGTGACACACTCACAGTCACTGCAGCCTCTACCTGCTGGGCTCAAGTGATTCTTCTGCTTCAGTCTTCCAAGTAGCTGGAACTATAGGTGTGCACCACCATGCCCAGCTAATTTTTTATTTATTGAAGAGACGAGGTCTTGCCAGGTTGCCCAGGGTGTTCTTGAACCCATGGGTTCTGGCAATCCTCTTGCCTCTGCCTCCCAAAGTGCTGGGACTACAGGCATGAGCCACTGTGCCCAGCTTGTGTATGTTATTTCATGTTATGTTCACAATATTCAAGGCTGATTGGGCCATCAGCCTGGGATAGGGTGAGGAAGATGTCAAGCAGCAATGGTAGAAATGTCTCCTACTTTCCAAGGGACAGGGTTGTGGCAGACACATCGCAGTCAGAATCTATGGTGTTTTTTTGTTTTTATTTGGGGTCTCACTCTGTCACCTAGACAGAAGTACAGTGGCATGATCACAGCTAACCACAGCCTTGACCTCCTGGGCTCAGGCAATCCTTCCGCCTCAGCTTCCCTAGTAGCTGGGACTACAGGTGCATGCTACCACACCCGGCTAGTTTTTTATGTTTTGTAGACCTGAGGTCTCACTATGTTGTCCAGGCTGGTCTTGAACTCCTGGTCTCGTGCAGTCCTCCCACCTTGGCCTCCCAAAGTGCTGATAGTATAGGCATGAATTACCACACCTAGCCAAAGTTTAGTTTTGCCTTTCTTTTTAAATTTGGAAACATATCTATTATGTAACTTATCATTTTAACTACTTTTAAGTATACAGGTTAATGGCATTAAGGATATTCATAACTGGGTGCGGTGGCTCACACCTAGAATTCCAGCACTTTGGGAGGCCAAGGCAGGAGGATCACTTGAGGCCAGGAGTTCAAGCCCAGCCTGGGCAACATAGTGAGACTTCAACACTACAAAATAAAAATAAAGTTAGCTGGGCATGGTGGTACATACCTGTAGTTTCAGTTACTTGGGAGGCTGAGGCGGGAGGACTGCTTGAACTTGAGGTTACAGTGAGCAGTGACTTGTGCCACTGCACTCCAGTCTGGATGACAGAGCAAGACCCTGTCTAAAACACAAAAGGGAAAGGATATTCACATTGTTGTGCAGCCATCACTACTGTCCCTCTCCAAGTGTTATCCTTTAATCACTTTTTTTTTCTGAGTTGGAGTCTCACTCTGTCACCCAGACTGAAGTGCAGTGGCCGCTCC
>NW_007255964.1:2030-11944 GCF_000164805.1 Carlito syrichta | reverse complement strand
TACAGGCGTGTGCTACCACGCCCAGCTAATTTTTTTAATTTATTGTAGAGATGAGGTCTCACCAAGTTGCCTAGGCGGGTCTCGAACCCGCGGGCTCAGGTGATTCGCTCATCTTGGCCTCCCAAAGTGCGGGATTACAGGCTGAGCCACCGATCCTGGCCTGATTTTTTTCATTTATTGTAGAGATGAGGTCTCACCAAGTTACCTAGGCTGGTCTCGAACCTGCGGGCTCAGGCAATCCACTAACCTCAGCCTCCCAAAGTACGGGATTACAGGCTGAGCCACCGATCCCGGCCTGATTTTTTTCATTTATTGTAGAGATGAGGTCTCACCAAGTTACCTAGGCTGGTCTCGAACCTGCGGGCTCAGGCAATCCATTCACCTTAGCCTCCCAAAGTGCGGGATTACAGGCTGAGCCACCGAACTCGGCTAATCACTTTTTATTGTAGAGATTACTAATCCTATTTTACAGGGAAGGAAATTGAGGCTCAGACCATTAAAGTCCTTTCTACTAAGGATTACTATCCCCATTTCTCAGGAAAGGAGACTGAGTTTCAGGGAGGTGAAGTACCCTTCTCAGGCTTTCCCAGCTCCAGATCCACACCCAGCTTTGCCACCCCCCAGAAGCCCATATTTTTAGCCCCAGACTCATCCCTGGGCCATGTATGTTCCAGTTACACGTTGGCAGTGATGGCAGTCAGTGCTGCTGGGTACCTAGCACTGAGTTGGATGAACAGGGCTCTGGGGTGGGGACCTTAAACATCCCATTTTACAGATGGGGAAATTCCCGTTCAGCGAGAGGGAGTCAGTCAGCTGGCCAGTGCCAACCAGGGATTGGAGCCAAGGCCATTTGACACCACCTCCCAGCTGCCACAGGGCAGGGGAAGGGGCCAGGCGAGGACTCACATGCTTAAAATACAACTCGAGTGTGAGTTATAATGGGGAACACACAGCGCTGAGCCTGAGCTTGAGTCCCTCCTGACCTCGGGGACTCATTTGTGGGCCCAGACACAAGGCAGGCTGGCCCTGGTTAAGAGCGCAGCTTTGATTTAATCTGACTGGTTTGGATCTCAGTCACTTCTGAGCTGAGCTTGTATCAAAACTTCCCAAGCCTCAGTTTCCTCAACTGTGAAATGGGGCTTATCACAGTAGCATGTCCATATACAATACTCTGAGGACTCAGATGATGTGGTATTTGCAGCTTTGCAGGCTTCATATGGTTTCTGCCACACATTCTTCGTTGTTGTTGGTTTTGGTTTTTTATACCATCCTTTGAAAAGTAGAAACTATTCTTAGCTCAAAGATCCTACAAAAACAACCCATAGGCAATTTTTTATTCCAGAACAACAGCAATCCAATAGAAATATCACCTGGAGGCCAGGCCCCATGGCTCACACGTATATCCCAGCACTTTGGGAGACAGAGGTGAGAGGATTGCCTGAACTCAGGGATTCAAGACCAGCCTGGGCAACTTAGTGAGACCTTGTCTCTACAATAAATCAAAAAATTAGAGGGCGTGGTGGTGCGCACCTGTCATTCCAATTACTTGGGAGGCTGAAGTGGAGGGGTTGCCTGAGCCTAGTAGATCGAGGCTGTGGTAGCCATGACCGTGCCACTGCCCTCCAGCCTGAATGACAGAGTGAGATTCTGACTCAAAAAAAAAAAAAGAAATATCATCTGAGCCATATATGTCATTTTAAACTTTTTCATGTCCACATTTATGAAATGTAAACAGACAAATGAAATTAGTCACAGTGCCGGGCTCCGTAGCTCAGCCTGTAATCCCGCGCCTTTGGGAGGCTGAGGTGAGTGGATTGCATGAGCCCGCGGGTTCGAGACCCGCCTGGGCAACTTGGCGAGACCTCATGTCTACAATAAATAAGAAAAAATAGCCGGGCGTGGTAGTGCATGCTTGTTGTTCCAGCTACTTGGAAGGCTGAGGCAGAAGGATTGCCGGAGCACAACAGGTCAAGGCTGCGGTGGCCAGGAGTGCGCCACTGCATTCCAGTCTGGGCGACAGAGTGAGACTCCAACTCAAAAAAAAAAAGAAATTAGTCACAGTATTTTAGATAACTGAAGATTTCTCAAATATTATTTCAACATGTAATTGATATAGAACATTTATTTATTTACTTATTTATTTTCGAGTTGGAGTCTCACTCTGTCGCCTAGACTGGAGTGCAGTGGCCGCTCCCGGCCACCGCAGCCTCGACCTGCTGGGCTCCGGCGATCCTTCCGCCTCAGCCTTCCAAGTAGCTGGAACTACAGGCGCGCGCTACCACGCCCGGCTCATTTTTGATTTATTGTAGAGATGAGGTCTTGTCAAGTTGCTCAGGCGGGTCTCAAACCCACGGGCTCAGGCAATCACTCACCTCAGCCTCCCAAAGGTGCAGGATTACAGGCTGAGCCTGGCTCTGTTTTAATATTATTAAATGGCCAGTGTGGTGGTACCTGTATCCTCACCACTTTGGGAGGCTGAGGTGGGAGGATTGCTCGAGGCCCGCAGTTCGAGACCAGCCTGGGCAACACAGCGAGAACCCCATCTCTACATAAAATAAAAAAATTAGCTGGGCATGATGGCCATATGCCTGTAGTCCCAACTACTTAGGAGGCTGAGGCGAGAGGATCACTTGAGCCCAGACATTCAAGGCTATGGTAAGCTGCACTCCAGCATGAGTGACAGAACCAGACTCCATCTCTTAATAATAATAATATTAAGTGTAGTATTTTTTTTTTTAGTTGGAGTCTCACTCTCGCCCAGACTGGAGTGCAGTGGCACGCTCCCGGCCACCGCAGCCTTGATCTGCTGGGCTCCAACGATGCTTCCACCTCAGCCTTCCAAGTAGCTGGAACTACAGGCGCATGCTACCATGCCCGGCTAATTTTTCTTATTTATTGTAGAGATGAGGTCTCACCAAGTTGCCTAGGTGGGTCTCGAACCCGCGGGTTCAGGCAATTCATTCACTTTGGCCTCCCAAAGCACGGGATTGCAGGCTGAGCCACTGAGCCTGGCCTAAATGTGGTATTATTAAGATGGAACGTTAAGATGTTTCATGAGCTGGGTGCAGTGTCTCATGCCTGTAATCCCAGCATTTTGGGAAACAGATGTGAAAGGATTGCCTGAGTCCAGGATTTTGAGATAAGCCTGGGCAACTTGATCAGAGCTCATCTCTACAATAAATAAAAATATTAGCTGGACATTGGACATGGGGTGCATCTATAGTCCCAGCTACTCAGTAGGCTGAGACCGAAGGATCCTGTGTCTATTTCATACTCATAGAACATATTGATGGGATCAGCACCTTTCAGGCATTCAGCTGTGTGTGGAGGGGCTGTCGAATTGGACAGTGCAGGGCCAGTGCTTCCCCATTTGCAAAAGGGAATGATATTAACTCCCAGTTCGTGGTATCATCATAAGGATTAAGCAGGATGTTTACTCTAAGCATGTAAGAGTCTACTATATGGAGGAGAATATGGAGGTTTGATCCAGGCAGAGGAAGCAGCCTGTGCAAAGGCCCTGTGGTGAGGGAAAGCATGGTGTGTTTACAGTATGCAGGGATGCAAGGCATTGAGTGACTGGACATTGAACGCTGAGGTTGGAAAGGTGAGCAGAGGACAGAGAATGTCTGACTTTGGATGTCGGGGTAAGATGGATGTGTGCTATTGAAGACATTAGGCTCTGTGCACTGCTAGGGCTGTTGGCCCACAGGGAGGTGACTGGGGAGGTGATTAGGCCTGAACAGCACTCTATCAACAGCCTCTATCCTGTGACTGACTCCCTTGTGTGTGTGTGTCTCACTCTGTTGTCTAGGCTGGAGTGTAGTAGCACAATCATGGCTCACTGTAGCCTCAGTCATGGCTCACTGTGGGCTCAGACAATCCTTCCACCTCAGCTTCCCGAGTAGCTAGGACTATAGGCTAATTTTTTCATTTTTTGTAGAGATGAAATCTCACTTTGTTGCTCAGGCTGGTCTTAAACTCCTGGGCTCAAGTGATCCTCCCATCTCGGCCTCCCAAATTGCTGGGATTATAGGCAAGTCCCCATGCCCAGCCTGAGTCCCCATTAGTTTCTCATTAATACCACACCTGGGTGTTTCTAGCACCCAGGCTTACAACCTTGCACCTTGTCACAGTTCAAATTCAGGAGAGAATCTGATTGATTCTGCTTAGCATGTAGGGCAAGATGGGATCAATGACTTGCCTGTTGGTTGGCTGCTGCCCAGGTCGGATCTCTCCAATCAGCTGTGGCTTCCATTGTGGGTGGGGCAACTTTCCTAGTAATTGGTAGTGGGTGTGGTCAGCAATATGATTGACATGAGGAGAGGCAGGAAGGGCAGGGCTTGAGATCTCACTGATCCTGATTGGGGGAATGGGCAAGGATGATGCCAGGGGTCAGGCCTGATGACTGGAAATGGGGTGGGGATTCTGGGAGGAAACATGGTCTGGGGGGGAAGATGCCAAACCCAGTTGGAATGTGTGAGCCAGAGGGGCCTGACATAGGTAGAGAGTCTGCAGATAAGGAGTGGGAGGGGACAGAAAACCGGTGGTCTCCCCAGCTGGAGGAGATGCTTTGATGGCTTTCTCAAAGGCTTTTGAGAATTAGAACTAGGAGTATCATATCCATATTGAGAGGGAAAAGACACCCCTGGTGGGGGGATCCTCATGTGCAAAGTCTAGGGCTTATCTGCTGAGCTTTAAGGGGTCTGTATGGCCTGCAGGGCAGGGTGCAGGAGAAGGGAGAGGAAACCGAGGCAGAGTCTCTGTGTCAGGCTAAGGAGTCTGCATTTGTGGCCGTGGAAGGTTTTGCTTAGGGATTTGTGTTCTGACATAGACTTTTCTATCCGTGGCCTCTGACCTGGCCCCTGGGATCACTGAGAGGGAGGACTGATAGCCATGTAGTAGCTTGGAAAAAAGAACTGAGGGTCACAGCACCTACATCCATGTCTTATCCTGCCTTCCCCTTACCTTGTAGGAGACATCAACCAAGACCCCTTCTCGGTCTCATTTTCATCAGGTCATAGTAACTACTTGTTTGTGCTCCCCTGGTTCATACAACAGTCGTGAAAGAAATCATGGGTGTGAAAGCAGTTTGTCCAAAACAAGAGTAGATAACCAGTACATGGCATGCAGGCCCCAGAGTTCCTGCTGATGCCTGTAGTAGACATCGCTAATCGATCCTAGCACTTGATACTGCTGAGCGTGTAGTTTAAGGCAGCTGTGACTGATCAATGAGTTATCACCTAAATCCTGTTGATAACTTGACTATGGATCTTTGTATACAGGGACTGCCCCTGTCACTTCTGCGTTGTTACAAGACCCAGTACACGTTTCTCACTGTTTGCTTTTTTGGGGGGGGAGGGGTTGGGGTCTCACTCTGTCACCAGGCTGGAGTGCAGTGGCACGTTCACGGCTACCACAGCCTCAGCCTGCTGGGTTCTGGAGATCCTTTTTTTTTTTGAGTTGGAGTCTCACTCTGTCACCCAGACTGGAGTGCAGTGGCCGCTCCCGGCCACCGCAGCCTCGACCTGTTGGGCTCCAGCAATCCTTCCGCCTCAGCCTTCCAAGTAACTGGAACTACAGGCACGCGCTACCACACCCGTCTAATTTTTTTATTTATTGTAGAGATGAGGTCTCGCCTGCCCAGGCAGGTCTCGAACCCTGCGGGCTCAACCTCCCAAAGGCATGGGATCACAGGCTGAGCCACCGAGCCCGGCATGGCTAATTTTTTATTTATTGTAGAGATGAGGTCTCGCCAAGTGGCCCAGGCGGGTCACGAACCTGCAGGCTCAGGCAATCCACTCACCTCTGCCTCCCAAAGGCGCAGGATTACAGGCTGAGCCACTGGGCCCGGCTTGGAGATCCTTTTGTCTCAGCATTCCAAGTAGCTGGAACTACAGGCGTACACCACCATGCCTGGCTAATTTTTTAAAATTTATTGTAGAGACTAGATCTCACCATGTTATCCAAGCTGGCCTTGAACCTATAGGCTCAGGCAGTCCTCTTACCTCCACCTCCCAAAGTGGCGGGATTACAGGTATGAGCCACTGCACCCAGTGTTCTCACTGTTTTTATTCTTTACTTATCTGTACCTGCCAGTTGCTCTTGTCTGGACTGGTCCCTCTTTTTTTTTTTTATTCTTTTTTTCTTGAGTTGGAGTCTCACTCTGTCACCTAGACTGGAGTGCAGTGGCACGCTCCCAGCCACCACAGCCTCCACTTGCTGGGCTCCGGCAATCCTTCCGCCTCAGCCTTCCAAGTAGCTGGAACTACAGGCGCGTGCTACCATGCCTGGCTAATTTTTGATTTATTGTAGAGATGAGGTCTCGCCAAGTTGCCCAGGTGGGTCTTGAATCTGTAAGCTCAGGCAATCCACTCATCTCGGCCTCCCAAAGTGCTGGAATTGCAGGCTGAGCCACCGAACCCGGCCTTTTTTTTTTTTCTTGAAATGGAGTCTCACTCTGTTGCCCAGGCTGGAGTACAGTGGCACACTGCTCATGGCCACTGCAGTCTCAACCTGCTGGGCTCGGGTGAGCCTTCCACTTTAGCCTTCCAAGTAGCTGGAACTACAGATGTGTGCCACCATGCCCGGCTAATTTTTTGATTTATTGTAGAGATGAGGTCTCACCAAGTTGCCCGGGCTGGTCTCAAACCCATGGACTCAGGCAGGCCTCTCACCTCGGCCTCCCAAAGTACTGTGAATACAGGCTTGAGCCACTGCACCCGACCTGGACTGGCCCCTCTTAAAGACAGTTCCTTCCAGGGACTCTGGCATCTTTCACCTCTTCCAAGAAGCATTCTTGGATTCAGTTTGAATCGAGGTCATGTCTCTGGTCTTCCACAGTGTCCAGGGAATTGGCATCAGGACATTTATTATGTGTACTATTAATTTTTATATCCGTGTCTGGCTCTTATACTGTTCCTTCACTCCCCAAGGTCAGATACTGAGTCTGACTCACCTCCGTTGGCTCCCAGTACCCAGCTGGGGCATGCATAGATGGCGGGGATCTCTGAGTGTGTTGGGGTAGCAGGAGTGGGTAACCCTTCTATCACTGTGTCTTCCCCACTGTGGATATACTGATGAAATGGTCTCAGGTAACCTGTCACCTGCCTCTCGGCGCGAGCCACAGACTCACCCTATTTTGTTTATTTGCTCATCTGGTTGCCTCTGATAAAGGCCCCAGAAAAAGGCTTCGTCGGTCTTCGAGCCTTCAGGCTGCCCAGAAAACCAAAGACTGGGTGGCTTATATGCAACAGAAATTTCTCTCTCACAGCTCTGGAAGCAGGAAAGTCCAGGTTGCCAGCAGATTCAGCGTATGGTGAAGGGCTGTTTCCTGGTTCATACAAGGCACCTTCTGACTGTGTCCTCGTTCAGTGGAAGGGGCAAAGCAGCCCTCTGGGACCTTATTCATTTATTCTGAGTCGGGCTCTCACTCTGTCGCCCAGGCTGGAATGCAGTGGCACAATCACCGCTCACCACATTCTCGATCGACCTCTTGGTCTCAGGCGATCCTCCCACCTAAGCCTTCCCAGTAGATGAGACTACAGGCTCATGCCACCACACCTGGCTGATTTTTAAATTTTTTTTTTCTTTTGAGTCGGAATCTCACTCTGTCACCCAGGCTAGAGTACAGTGGCACACTCACGGCCAGAGCAGCCTCGACCTGCTGGGCTCAAGCTATCCTTCCACCTCAGCCTTCCAAGTAGCTGGAACTTCAGGCGTGTGCTAGATTTTTAAATTTTTTTTAGAGATAGAGTCTCGCTCTGTTGCCTAGGCTAGTCTCGAACTCCTGGGCTCAAATGATCCTCCCACTTTGGTCTCCCAGTGTGCTGGGATTACAAGCATGAGCCACTGTACCTAGCCTGGGGGCCTCTTTGATAAGGGCACTAACCCCATTCTTGAGGGCTCCATCTTCATGACCAGATCACCCCCCGAAGGCCTCATCTCCTGACACCATCACTCTGAGGGTTGGATTTTGCCATAGGAATTTGGGGGGGTACACAAACATTGAGATGACAGCAGTGGGTCTGGCTCACCACAGCCCCCATGTTCAGCACATGGTGGGTGCTCAAGCGTCATCCTTATCCTGCCTGTGTCACGTAAGAAGCTTTAGACCATCACAGCATAAAGTGATCATGACTAAAACCCTGTAGCAGAAAACAAGCAGTAGAGTGATCAAGGACATTGGGTGGGCCGGAGACCAGGGGATAGGGCTGGGCTCCAGCTGTACCCAGGGCTGAGCACATCATGGGGCCAGAAGATACGTGTTAGTGGATGGCTGAGGCTTGTTGATGACAATGCCTTTTCTCTAAGGGGATGAGGGGTGGGAAAATGGGGGATAAGGTGCTGGAATAGGGGCTGACCCCTCTGGCCTCACCTTGCCCCTCCTCCCCAGCTGGCATTGCAGACGGGACGAGAGCCCCCACCCATCTGGCGCGTCCAGAAGGCTCTACTGCAGAAGTTCACCCCGGAGATTAAGGACGGCCAGAGGCAGTTCTGCGCCACCAGTAACGTGAGTCTACAAAGGGGACAGAGGACTTGGGGGCCCCAGGGAGGGGTGTCTAGGAGCCAGGGTTCCCCTCATGCGTGGCTCTGACTCACTTTTGCTCTCAGGTGCAGCTGGAAGGGGGTCCCGTCCAGGCAGGGTGGGCGACGTGGGTGTGGGACTGCCTGGCTGGGAGCCTGAAGGATGTCCCTCCTCATTGCCTCTTTTCCTCTGTAGTATTTGGGGTATTTTGGGGATGCAAAAAATCGGTACCAGCGCCTCTATGTAAAGTTCCTGGAAAATGTCAACAAGAAGGATTACGTGAGGGTCTGTGCTCGGAAACCCTGGCACCGGCCCCCAGTGCCAGTCAGGTACCTACCCTGGGGGACAGGTGCAGACAGGGCCACAGGATGGGGATGGTGCGTGTGAGAGAGGGGGAAGTGGGGTTGGGGGTGGGGACGTAGAGGTGGGGGCTGAGACCTGGGGAGGGAAACAGACCCAAAGAGAGGGGACAGAGACCCACAGAGATGGAGACAGAGATCCAGAGAGAGGGGGACAGAGACCCACCGGGAGGGAGACAGAGACCCAGAGAGAGAGAGACAGAGACCTGGAGAGAGGGACAGAGAGATCCAAAGAGAGGAGGACACAGAGGCCCAGAGAGAGACAAACTCAAAGAGATGGGGGAAACAGAGACCCAGAGAGAGAGAGAGAGAGAGAGAGAGAGAGAGACTCAGAGATAAACCCCAAAAGATGGGGACACAGACCCAGAGTGTTGGGGACAGAGACCCAGGGGGAGGGGGACAGAGACCCAGAGAGAGGGACAGAGACCCAGAGAGAGGAGGACAGAGGCACAGAGAGATGGGGACAAGCCGGTCTCGGTGGCTCAGCCTGTAATCCCGCGCCTTGGGAGGCTGAGGTGAGTGGATTGCCTGAGCCCGTGGGTTCGAGACCTGCCTGAGCAACTTGGCGAGACCTCATCTCTACAATAAATCAAAAAATTAGCCGGGTGTGGTAGCGCACGCCTGTACTTCCAGCTACTTGGAAGGCTGAGGCGGAAGATCACTGGAGCCCAGCACGTCAAGGCTGTGGTGGCTGGCAGTGGCTACTGCACTCCAGTCTGGGTGACAGAGTGAGACTCCAACTCAAAACAAACAAGCAAACAAACAGAGAGATGGGGACAGAGACCCAGAAAGAGGGGATAGAGACTCAGGGAGAGAGGCAGACAGACCCAGAGAAAAGAGGAAACAGAGCGTCAGGGAAGTTATGTATGTGCTTAGCTCACTGAGCACAGATACCCAAAGAGGAGGATTTGAGTTTCTTGGGGGCTGCCGACTGCATTCCCTTCTCTGTTCCCTTCCAGACGCTCTGGGCAGGCCAAGAACCCCACATCTGCCGGGGGCAGCTCTGCACCTCCCCCTAAGACCCCAGCACC
>NW_007255964.1:0-1073 GCF_000164805.1 Carlito syrichta | reverse complement strand
CTCACCTCAGCCTCCCAAGGCGTGGGATTACAGGCTGAGCCACCGAGCCCAGCTAAAAAATTTTTTTTGAGTTGGTGTCTCACTCTGTCTCCCAGGCTGGGGCACTCTCATGACCACTGCAGGCTTGACATGCTGGGCTCAGGCAATCCTTCCTCCTTAACCTTCCAAGTAGCTGAAACTACAAGCATGCACCACAATGCCCAGCTAAATTTTTGGTTTATTGTAGAGATGAGGTCTTGCCAATTTGCCCGGTCTGATCTCAAACTTATAGGCTCAGGCAATCCTCTCACCTCAGCCTCCAAAAGTGCTGCGAGTATAGGTGTGAACCACTGCACCTGGCCCTTTAGTTTTAATTTTTATTTTTTGAGTTGAAGTCTCACTCCGTCACCCAGGCTGGAGTGTAGTAGCACGCTCATGACCACCACAGCTTCAACCTGCTGGACTCAGGTAATCCTTCTGCTTCAGCCTTCCAAGTAGCTGGAACTACAGGCATGTACCACCACGCCCAGCAAATTTTTTGATCCATTGTAGAGACAAGGTCTTGCCAAATTGCCCAGTCTAGTCTCGTGCCTCCACCTCCCAAAGTACTGGGATCACAGACATGAGCCATCGCGCCCAACTTATCCTTATTTTATTTTATTTATTTTATCTATTTTTGAATCGAAGTCTCACTTCGTCACCCAGGCTGGAGTGCGTTGGCACACTCACGGCAATCCCAGCATCAGCCTGTTGGGCTCTGGCAATCCTTCTGCCTCAGCCTTCCAAGTAGTCAGAACTACAGGCACGTGCTACCATGCCCGGCTAATTTTTTTATTTATTGTAGAGACAAGGTCTTGCCAAGCTGCCCAGGCTGTTCTCAAGCCTGTGGGTTCAGGCAATCTCCTCACCTTGGCCTCCCAAAGTACTGGGATTACAGGCTTGAGACACCACGTCCCTTATTTTAAATTTGAAAAAAAAACTGTGACACCAGGGGCCGTGTGACTTGCCAAAGGCCCACACTTTAAAAAAAAATTAATTAACAGCCGGGCTCGGTGGCTCAGCCTGTAATCCCGCGCCTTTGGGAGGCTGAGGTG
>NW_007255963.1:536773-539000 GCF_000164805.1 Carlito syrichta | reverse complement strand
CTGATTGCCTTCTCTTCTCTGATTGCTCTAGCCAGGTCTTCCAATACTATATTGAACAGGAGGGGTGAGAGTGGGCATCCTTGTCTTGTTTCAATTTACAGGGGAAATGTTTCCAATTTTTGTCCATTTAGGAGTATGCTGGCTGTGGGTTTCTCGTAGATGGCTTTTACTATTTTGAGGTATGTTCAACATAGGCCTCGATGTTCGAGTGTTTTTATCAAGAAGGGGTGCTAGATTTTATCAAAAGCTTTTTCTGCATCTGATGATGTAATCATGTGGTTTTTGTTTTGACATCTGTTGATATATTTAATTACATTTATGGTTTTACGAATGTTGGCTCAGACTTACGTCCCAGGGATGAAGCCTACTTGATCATGATGGATGATTTTAGAGATGTGTTGTTGAATCCAGTTTGCTACGATCTTGTTGAGAATTTTAGCATCTATGTTCATCAAAGATATTGGCCTGTAGTTCTCTTTCTTGTTGGGTCTTTATCTGGATTGGGTATCAATGTGATGTTAGCTTCATGAAATGATTTGGGGAGAGTTCCATCTTTCTCAATCACCTGGAATACCTTCAGTAGGATTGATATCAGCTCCTCCTTAAATGTCTTGTAGAATTCTGCTGAAAAGTCATCTAGTCCAGGGCTTTGTTTTTGTAGGCAGTTTTCTTATTACATAGTCAATTTCCTTGATTTTTATTGGTCTATTTAGGGTCTTAATTTCTTCTTGTTTCTACTTAGGCAGGTTGTGTGATGTCAGAAAGTCCTCCATTTCCTTAAGGTTTTCAAGTTTGTTTCCATACAAGTGTACTTAGTAGTCTCTAATGATCTTTTGTATTTCTTCAGGGTCAGATGTGAATTCATCTTTGTGTTTCTGATTGTGTTTATTTGGGCTTTTTCTTTCTTTTTCTTGGTTAGTCTAGCTAGGGAATCTTTGATCTTTTTTATCCTTTCAAAGAACCAGCTTTTTGTTTCATTGATTTTTTTGTATTATCTTTTTGTCTTCTATGTCCTGGATTTGGGCTTTTATTTTGGTGATCTGGATTCTTCTGCTGAAGTTAGGGTTTTGGTGATCTTGCTTTTCCTGTCTTCTTAGGTGGTTTGTTAGGCTGTTAATTTGTGACCCTTCCATTTACTTCATGTGCGTTTTTAGAGATTATGAATTCCCCTCTTACCACAGCTTTCATGGCGTTCCAGAGATTTTGGTAAGATGTTTCTTCATTTTCATTTGTTTCCAGATATCTTTTAATCTCTGTTTTGATTTCATCATTGACCCAGGCGTTGTTTAGCATCATGCTATTTAGTGTCCATATCTTTGTGGGTTTTGGGGGAACCATGTTGGTGTTGATGTTTATTTTTATTCCTCTCTGGTCTGAGAAGGTGCATGGTAAAATTTCAATGTTTTTAAATGTGGCTATGCTTGATTTATGGCCACGTATGTGGTCGATATTAGAGTACATTCCATACGGTGATGAGTAGAATGTATATTCTCTGGTCATTGGATGGTGTGTTCTGTAGGTATCAATTAAGTCCATTTGGTCAAGAGTCACATTGAGGTTCTGGATCTCCTTGCTGATTTTTTGTCCTGATGATCTGTCTAGGATTGTGAGTAGGGTATTGAAGTCCCCAGCTATGATAGTGTTAGAGTTGATATCTTTTTTGAGTTTACATAGAAGCTGCTTTATGAAAGTTGGCTCTCCTATGTTGGGTGCATATGTGTTTAAGATGGTTATCTCTTGTTGATGGATTGAACCTTTTATTATGTAGTGGCCTTCTGTATCTTTTAAAATTTTTGATAGCTTATAGGGTATTTTGTCTGAAATTAAGATCATGACTCCTCCTTTCTTTTGTGTTCTGTTTGCCTGAACATTTGTTTCCCATCCTCTTACTTTGAGTCTGTGATGGTCCTTTCTAGTGAGATGAGTCTCTTGAAGGCAATAAATTGTTGCCTGGTAATATTTCATCTATTTTGCCATTCTATGTCTTTTCAGTGGTGCATTTAGTCCATTCACACTTAGGCTAATTATTGAAATGTGAGAGTTGATCCCTGTCATAAGGTTCTTACAGAGTTGTTGTTCCTGTTTGTTTGTTGTCTTTCTTTTGGTTTTGGAGTTGGTTCATGTGTGTTTTTAATCTTTTGCCTGTAGTCTTGTGAAGAACGTTGTTGTTCTTTTTTCCTTTTCTTCTGTGTTCAGTACTTTCTTAAGTGTTTCTTGTAGAGGTGGT
>NW_007255963.1:523442-536630 GCF_000164805.1 Carlito syrichta | reverse complement strand
TTCTTGGTTGAAATTGTTTATCTTTAAGAACTTTGAAGATTGGGCTCCAAGCTCTCCTAGCCTGGAGGGTTTCTGTAGATAAATCTGCTGCTAGTCTAATTGGTCTTCCTGGTAGGTAGTCTGACCTTTTTCTCTTGCTGCCTTTAGGATTTTTTTCTTTATAGCTACTTTGTTTAGGCGAATTATTATGTGCCTGGGAGTTGGTCTTTTCATTTATTGTCTTGTAGGGGTTCTCTGAATCTCTTGTGCTTGAATTTTTGCAACACTGGTGAGATGAGGGAAGTTTCTTAAATGATTTCATGAAATGTTTGTTCCAGTGTGACCTCTGACTCTCTCTCTGCCTCAGGAAGGCCAATTACTCTTAGATTGGGTCTCTTGAAGTAATCATTCATCTCTTGAAGGTTTTGTTCTGTCTTTTTAAGCTTCTTTTCTATGTTTTTGACAGTTTGGGTTAGTTCTGTATTTTGATCTTCAAGCTCTGAGATTCTTTCTTCTGCTTGGCTAATTCTGCTGTCCATGCTTATTAGTGTGCTATTTATTTCCATCACAGTATTCTTTACTGTTGTTGTTTCTGTTATCAGCTCCTTCCTATTTTCCTCTTTTCTCTCCTTAATTTTTTAAAAATTCTCTCCATTAATGTCTTGATGTTTGGGTTTGTTGCATGTGACCAGTCATTCTGGGGGCTCTTCATTGTTTGTGTCCCAGAGTCTGTTTTCTCAGTGTCTGACCTCCCAGGGGTCTGTGTGAGCCCTATATTCTTCTTTTGTGCAGATTTTTCCTCCCTACTTTTCCCTTCCTTCACTTCCCCATCTTCTTTAATTCTGTTATTCATGGGTGGAGGGGTTGCTTTTAATTCTGTTTGTTCAATCTTGTATTCTTCCTAATGTATTTCCTCTTGCTTTGTTCAGTTCTGGAGTTGGACTGTAGGTTGAACGCAGTCCTTTTTGCAGTTTGAGGTTTAATTAAGGGGAGAGCTGTGATTCAGAATCTCTCTGCAGATCCCGGTATCCGCCAATAGATGTATGGATAGTCTGAAACCCACTTCTCACTGCCTTGGAATCTGTCCATGCAGTGGGGTTGTAGGTTTACTCCCTGAAAGCAATATGAGGTTAACAGAAGGAAGAGAATGGAGCAGGCAGTGGGGGAAAGAAGGGAGTGGGGAGAGAGAAGAGTAAAAGGGAAAACTGATGAGTGTACTAACTAGCAAGTGAAAAGAGTCATAAATACTGAAACAAATAAAAAGAAAAACACCAACCATGACTAAAAACTAACCAACAATCATATAAAAAACTAAAACATACAATGATGTTAGCGTACAAGCTAACCAACCTCCTAATTGGTGTGCTATTTCTCTATACAAAGATGGGGTTTACAGAGAAATAGGAAAAAAATAATAATAATAAAAAGAAAAGGAATAAAGTCAGTAAACTAACAGAACCAGCCAAGTACACTCTGAGACTTTTCCTTTAAGTCCAATGTCCTTTCAGCTCTGATTTCTAGCTGTCTTTGCAGGCTGGTAGAATTGTTCACAGTTAGGGTCAGTTGCCCCCGGCCTGCTGTGAAGAGCAGTTCAGATATGGGCTCCCTCCCTGCCCAGTCTATTACTGAGGTCTGGCCTTGTCTATTTATCAAGGGGGAAGAGCATGTGATTCCTGTTTTGATGTTTGTTGTTACCCTGGATCCCCAGCAGGTGGTGCTATCTCACCGCTCCAGTAGACCTTTATCTGCAGCTGCTGAAGCCTGCAGGTATGAAGTCGCCCAGGAAGGGAGGGAGAAGTGATACTATCCCAAGTGGCAGCGGCCATCTCCCTGGACGGTGGGGTGGTGGGGGGGGAGAAGCTCCACAAGCCTGGCTCCGGGTGAGGGGTGTGGCGTGGCAGTGGCAGTGGCAGAGGAGGTCTCAGTAGATCCTGCTTGCTGAGCCTCACGGTTCAAAGTTGTAGGTCGCCTCAGGCAGGGGCAGGCAATGACCGCAGCGCCATCCATGGCTGTGGTGGCGGCCCAGACTGCCGTGATGTATGAGCCGTGGGTGGCTGCGGCGGCTGAGCTCCCCATCAAGAGCAGGCTGCCAAAGATGGGAGCTGCAGCCCTGCAGCCGTGGGAGAGAGCTAGGGTCTTTATGAGTGTTCTTTCACAGAGGGTCTCACAGACCATGCTGCCCCGTCGCCATCTTGCTGGAAGTTGGCCCCATCTCTTAATACCATCATCAGCTGGGCTCGCTGGCTCAAGCCTGTAATCCCAGCACTTTGGGAGGCCGAGGAGAGGGGATTGCCTTGAGCCCACGCATTCAAGAACAGCCTGGGTAACTTGGTGAGAACTCATCTGCACAATAAATCAAAAAAACTAGCCGGGTATGGTAGCGCACTCTTGTAGTCCCAGTTCTGGCTACTTGGAAGGCTGAAATGGAAGAATCGCCTGAGTCCAGCAGTTTGACTCTGGGGTGGCCGTGATCGTGCCCCTGCACTCCAACCTGGGTGCCCGAGTGACACTCCAACTACAAAAAAAAAAAATTATCTTGGGGGTTAGGATTTTAACACTTATTTTCAAGGGGCACAAACATTTAGACCATAGCAAATACTCTGAAGCATTTGTGTAACTAATGAAGACTCAGCTTATTCCAGCTTTTTATTTTGTTTTGTTTTTGTCCATGATTAAAAGACATTTTTGTTTATATTTAATTCGTATATGCTGGTATCAAATTGCAAAAAAAAAAATTTTTTTTTACCCAGTTTGGAGATTCTGTGACTTTCAGATTAATCCTATTTACTAAGACATATTACATTGTGAAATAGTTTAATGGAATCATATGTAATTTGGGGCGGGAAAAATATTCCAGACTGATTAAAGATGATATATGTCTTGAAAAGAGACTCTTAAGTCTCAGTGTTTCCCAGTGTAAATACATTATGCAGTTTTTTTTGCTGAGCCATGTGGAACATCTCTGGGCCCACAGACCATTTAATTTTCCAACAATATCCCTGTGGATGAGTATGACTGCAGTGACCTAAAATGCATCTAGTTGGAACTCATGTAGGCTGGGTGTTCTTAAGGGATCCATTGTGGAATTTCCCTATATCCTTCCCACTTATGAAAGGGTTTCCCAGAGCTTTATAAAGATATCAGAAGAAACATGCTGGAGAGAATAATCAATAGCTCAGGGACCAAAGGAGAACTTATAAGTGCCTCAATATTTCATTGTATTGATTATGTAAGGGAAATACAGGTGAGAGGTCTTCAGTTCCACCACAGTCCTGGTCTTTCTTGCCCTTTTCCTTTCTGCCTACTCTCATTTCTTATTCTACTATGTAAGCCAAAAATTCACACACACAGATAAACACAAATATAAAACATATATGTATATATAAAACAAAGGTGTGGTGGGGGGAAGGGAGGAGAGAGAGAGAGAGAGATTTTGTGACTCTTTAACAAGCCTATTACTAAAAGGCCAGTCAGATTAAATAACATTCTTTGTTTCATCTATAAAACATACTGAGCCCACAACACACTGACGATTCATGGCTTAAAGGCTACTTTCCACCATACCTGGACTATTCTACCATGATAGTTGACTTGTACGTTTACCATAACTTGTGTTTTTTCACCCAAAACCTTTTATGTCTGTAGGACTTGTAATTAAGTAAAGCATTTATTTAAATATTAAAAATCAAGACACACTGTTGTTTATAGTAGTAGTAGTAGATTCATAATCAAATGTCACATAAAGAGAAACGTTGATTTTATGACAACTGAGTGGAATGTCCTGAGAAAACTTTTTAAAAGGAAATTCTAGGTGGGCACAGTGGCTCATACCTGTAATCCCAGCACTTTGGGAGGCCAAGACAAAGGATTTTTTAAGTCCAGGAGTTTCAAGCCATCCTGAGCAACATAGCAAGACCTCGTCTCTACACAAAAAAAATTTAAAAATTAACCAGGCATAGTGGTGTGAACCTGTAATCCCAGCTACTCAAGAGGTTGAGGTGAAATAAATGCCTGAGCCCAGAATTTTGAGGCTACTGTGAACCATGATCACACCACTGCACTCCAGCCTGGGCAACAGGTTAAAAAAAAAAAAAGGAAATCGCTTTTTTTAAACTTACTATTTAATTATTGTGATTAATATTCAGGTCCCACTTATGAATGAAAATGTGGTATTCTGTTTGTTGTTTCTGTGATTGCTAAGAATGTTTCCAATTCCATCCAATTGGCTGAGAAGGTCATGCTTTTGCCCTTTATGGCTGTGTAGTATTCCATAGTGTATATAGACCACATTTTCTTTATCCTGTCTACTTTTGATGGACATAGATTGGCAGTCATAGGACACTGTCAAGGGAGGGAAAAGGCGGGGCATGTCATAACATATATGTATATAAATAACAAATGTGTGTGTGTATGAGAGAGAGAGAGAGAGAGAGAGAGACTGACTCTAACTCTTCAGCCTATTTCTAAAAGGCTGGTCAGTTTAAATAACATTCTTCATTTCATTACGAAACATTCTGAGCCTACAACACACTGATGATTCATGGCTTATAGGCTACTTTCCAGCATACCTGGGCTATTCCACTGTGATAGTTGACTTGTACATTTACCATAGCTTGTGTTTTTTCATCCAGAATCTTTTATGTCTATAGAACTTGTAATTAATAAAAGCATTTATTTAACAATTAAAAATTAAGATATACTGTTATGTTTACAATACAAAGCGTACCTGAGAAAACCAGGAGAAGTGAGGACCATTTGGAGGCCAAAACTTCAGCTGCACATACATTACTTATGTACCTAATCCTGACATGGACCCCACATCTTTATAATAAAATAAAGTAAAATAAATAAATAAATAAATACATATTATTTAATTAGAGAAGAGGAAATGATAAAGGCTGTTACACTTTTTTAAAACGTTGGATTCTATTCTTATGTTTCTTCATAGATAACGTTAAATTTGTGATTTGACACATAGGAAACAAATTTTAAATTTTAGATAATCTATTAAGGGTATTTTATGCAAGGTAGATTAGACAGAAAATTAGAATATATTAACTGAAAGGAAAAGCTTTACTCCTACCTCAAATGTTTGGCAATAACAGTTAATTATGTTTTGTGGAAACAAAATGCTTGAAAATTATTTTTATAACTTCTCACTCAATACTTTTATGATTAACTTAACAACTATAGCTACCTGTTAGGTTTTTCAAGTCCTTTCATATTTCAGAATATCTTCTAGCTATTAAACATGAATTTGAAAATGGTGGAATAGAAACTTTTGAAGTAGCAATCTTCCTTTATCATTTTTAAAAGGAGAATATTAAAACAAGTTAGATTTTGCACATAAACATAGAAAATTTTAAAATTACATATATATGAATACATATACTTGTATATTACTGTAACTTGCAAAATGCTCTAGGTGTTTTCAAACACTTTAAATCGGTCTGCCTATGATGCATAGACTGAATTCTGTTCATCATTCCAACTTTGAAACATTCTCCCCACTTCTCCACATCAACTGCTATACGCTGAATGCTTATATCCTCCCCAGATTCTTTTGTCATAAGCCTTAATGTAATTTGGAAGTGGCTTGTTTGAGAGGTGATTATGTCATGTGGGTAGAGCCCTCATAAATGGGCTTAGTACCCTTGTAAAAGAGGCACCAGAAAACTGCCTTCTCTTCGACCTTGGGAGGACACAGTGACAAGATGGCCGTCTGTGAAAGAGAAAGAGGGCTTTCACTAGACAATGAACTTGCTGGAGGCTGTATCTTAAAATTTCTAGCCTCCAGAACCATAAGAATAAATTTTAGTTGTTTATAAACCATGCAGTGTATGGTTTTGCACCCAGTGTAGGGTTTTACAGCTATCCATATTAAGATATCAACTTTCATTCCGATCTTCAAACAACAAACCCAGGTGTCAAGGCCTCTACACATTCTTGCCTCAGATCTTGTGCACCTGCTTTCACTCTTCCTGCAGTCCTCTTGCCTTTGCATTGATATGATCTTGTTCTTTAGATGTCAATTGAAAGATTCTTTTCTCAGATGTCTTTTCCAAATCACCCATCTAGGGAAAGTTGCCCATGTCAATCTGTATCTTTGACCTCTCTTTCATGGTACTTATCAAGAATAGTGTTTAAAATTGATTGTGTTTGTTTGCTTCTTTTCTTGCTGCATTATTTAGTATGTATTTTCCATTTAGAGAAAAACAAGTCACTCCAGTTCATTGTTGTATGCTTGGCACATAATAGGTCATCCATAGAGCACTATTAGATGAACAAATCCAATGGGCTTTTTTCCTTCCTTTCACACAGTATTTTCTTTTTCTGTAAAAACATTTTATATGCCTTGTCTATTGCTTCTGTTTTAATTATTCCAATGATTTTTCGAGTGTATCTTATCTTTTAGATTGCTATTTCCTCTTCCATACCTAAAATCTTTGTTCTTATTTTACTTGACTTTGTTTATTCTTACTTTTTTATAGTTTAGAAGAGTTGCATGTATTTTTTCACCACCAAAAGTGTGTACTTCAATTGCATTATTGCAGTTTTGACTCCCTTACTTTTACTTTCACCACAATCTTTCTTTATAGGTCATTTTATTACTTTTTCATTTTTTATATTATCTTTCAAAACTGCTAATTCTTTTTTTCCATCTCTTGCCAGTGATTTTAGAAGGTGCAATTTATTGCCTTCTGTGTATAATTCCAAGCAGTGTTTTCATATCTTTTGTGTTTCTTTTGAATTAAGGTAGTAATTCTTTTTTGAGAGAAGATCTTGAATTCTTTACAATAATGTTTCTTGTTGCTTGATTTGTTATAATTTTTCTGGTGTATCTTGCTTTTTAAATTGTTTATCATTATTATTATTTACTCATCTTGGATGAATTGTACAATGCCAAGATTCAGTGATTGTTAATATACAAGGTACAAGTATCCCCCACCTAAACATGTTGCTCTTCTTAGTTTCTGCTTGGTTGATATTTGAGATATGAAAATTGTTGACGGCCATAATGTCAATGTGTTTCTCTTTGCTTAGCAGACTCTTTTCTATAGTGTCTCTAGTGGGCCAAGTGTAGGGATTTTGGCTTTAATTTTCTAATTCTGTGATTTCTTTATGTACTACATAAGATTTACAATCTCTAGAATATGCTAGTATACGAGTCCTCTTGTTTCTATTTTTACATAAGACCATCTACTTTAGGAATTAGACCATTAGTATGAAATATTTTCCCTTAATGTCCCCACCTTTAAAGGATTTATTTATAACTATGTATAGTAATAAGTATTAAGAGAAAGAAAAGATAATTGAAGCACATTAAAGTCACATCTGTCACAAAAGCACTCATTCCGATAGAAGTGGTAAGGGTGGACAATGCATTTGCTGCCCTTCTTCTAAGGAGATGTGATGGCTGTCTTTCATGTTGCAGTGATGCACAGGTAAGTTATCTAGTCCTTTCTTAACTCATTACTTTCAGTCTCAGAGAAAGTGAAATTCCTTCTAGATTCTGGCAAAAATTTATCTGTTTATATTATTTTCAAGGTCTTTTGGAGTCGTTTTTATTAACCAATAAAATTATATAGTACATAATACTTGCATTATTTATGTATCAACATATTATAGATTATATGCCATTTTTTGTGGTCTAAAAACTACACAATTCTCATAAAATCAAAAATTACTTTCACAAATCTGGAGTAATAGTAAATATCCACTATCTGTATGACAGTATTCTGATGTATGCACTATCTTATATTTGAAGAACAGAAATTAATTAAAATTTTGAGAGTTAATCAATCATGTTATCTATATATAAATAGAAGTTATGTTAAGTTATAAATAAACATGATTATGGCCTAAGATGTATCATAGCATAATATATTTGCTTTGAAAAAATAAAAGCTTTTAGTGAAGGTCAGTGCTATCGGCTTAGTATTGCTTTACTAATTGGTATTAATTCTTTAATTAGATTTTTAAAATATTTTCTGGAAGCTAGTGGATTGCCAATTCTTAGTTCCCATCCTCTTCAGCAGAGAAAGATCAGCAATGGGTCAACTCTTACATTAAAAAAACAAAATTAATTAGGTTATTTTTCTCTGAATTATGAGTTGCTCCATGATTTTGAAGAAAGCTCAGAGCTGCATAAAGCTAATTTTATGATTTACTGTAGAGATGAGGTCTTGCCATGTTTCTCAGGCTGATCTTGAACCCCTGAGCTCAGGCAATCCTCTCGCCTCTGCCTCTCAATGTATTGGGATTACAGGCATGAGCTACTGCACCCAGCTAGTTCAAAGTCTCAACTAGGGTTGTGACAACTTCCTTTTGATAATGTATCTTTGCAAAGCTAGGTTTCCAGCAGTTGCTGCATGAAGGTCTATGTTTGGCAGGAAGGGAGGTTCTAAGGTTTAAAAGTTGTACAGTGCCCAACAGGTACACACATTCCATTAGTAAGTGATGTTATTTAAGAATAAAATAAAATACTATTTTATTTTTGTGATTATTTTTCAAATGTCTACTAAGTTGTTGGAACATGGATACATACATTTTTGTACCTAACTTCCTAATAAATAGAATCTCTACATATTTCTGTTGGCCTAGGAGTGATGTGAAAAAATTAGTGGGACATGAAAGTAGCTGTTAACAGAGAGTGGAAACCCCCGGATTATGGTAACCAGAGACTAATTGCTGTCTTCTAGCAGCAAAAATAAATTCTTTGTGGTTGAATATAACATAGTCCAGAGACTCAAATTAGCTCTATAATTTTCCACACACACTATTTGGCAGTCAACAAAAAGAAATCTGGCTTAAGAAAAGATAAGTCATGAGTGAAAACCTGAGGAGAAAAGTCAAACAGACAACAGAAACAAATTCACAGGACTCTTGATAATGGAATTATCCATGATGAATATGCTCAAGGAATTAAAAGGCAAGATTAAGGCAGAGAACTGGAATGCATAAAAAAGAGCTAAGCAGAAATTCCTGAATGGAAGAGTTCAGTACTGAAGTTAAAACTCAGTGACTAGGTCTGACAGCAGAAAATACATAATTGCAAGGTGTAGGAGAAGAAGTAATCCAGATTCACATGCAGAGAGACAAGAGGGTGCAAATGCAGACAAGAATGTGAAGGAATTATGACATTCAGTGAAAAGGTCAAACATACATATAATTGGAGTCACAAAAGCAGAGGGGAAACAAGTGGAATGGAAGCACCATTTGAATAGCTAAGGATTCACCAGTCCCAACAAAAGGCATTCAGTGGTAGACACAATCATCCCTATGAACTCCAACAGGATACAAAGACAAGAAATCACACTGCCATTTGAGGTGACTATTATTACGCCACGATATTCTCCCTCCTGACCCCTGTATTTTGTCCTTATGACACTTTGTCTTTTTTTTTTTTGAGTTGAAGTCTCACTGTGTCACACAGGACAGTCTAGAGTACAATGGCATGCTCTTGGCCATTGCAGCCTCGACCTGTGGGGCTCAGGTGATTGTTCTGCCTCAGCCTTCTAAGTAGCTGGAACTACAGACATGCGCCACCACACCCGGCTAATTTTTAAAATTTATTGTAGAGATGAAGTCTCACCAAGTTGCCCAGGCTGGTCTTGAACATGTGAGCTCAGACAATCCCAAAGTGCTGGGATTATAGGCATGAGCCACTGTGCTCAGCCTGGCACTTTGTCTTCATATATTTACTGATGAGTGTATTAGTGATCTAATGATAGGTAACAAATAATCCCAAAATATATTGACTTAAAACAACAATCATTTATTATGTCTCATAGTGTCTGTGGCTTGGGTAATCAGGAGAGGTTGAGCTGGGTGGCTCTGGCTTCTTAGGAGGCTATGGTCAGCTATCAGCTGGGGAGGCAGTCATGTGATGGCTTTACTGGACCTGGTGGGTCCTCTTTCAAGGTGGCAGGCTGGTGCTGGTGATTGACAGGAGGCCTCAGTCTCCATTCATATGGGCCTCATCCTAGGGTGCTTGTGTGTCCTCATGGCACAACAGCGGGCTTCCTCCAGAACAAGTGACCTCAGAGACCAAGGTAAAAGCAACAATGCCCTTGTGACCCTGACATGAAAGTCACATGCTGGCTTGTCTGCATGTATCCTGTTGGTCACATGGGCCAGCCTTATTGCTTTTCATTGTAATCAAACATATATAATGAACTATGTCATTTTAACCATTTTTAGATGTGCAATTTTTTTTTTGAGTTGTAGTCTCACTCTGTCACCCAGGTTGGAGTGCAGTGGCATGCTTCCAGCCACCACAGACTCCATCTGCTGGGCTCACGCCATCCTTCCACCTCAGCCTTCCAAGCAGTCGTAACTACAGGCTGGCTACCACGCCTGGCTAATTTTTTGATTTATTATAGAGATGAGGTCTCACCATGCTGCCCAGGCTGGTCTCAAACTCGTGGGCTCAGATAATCCTCTTGCCTTGGCCTCCCAAAGTGCTGGGATTATAGACTTGAGCCACCAGACCCGGCCAAGATTTGCAATTTAATGACATTAATTATATTCACAAGTTTGTGCAACTGTAGCCCCATCTATTTACAAAACCTTTTCATCACTCTCTCCTGAAACTCCATACCCCGTAAGCAATAATTCCCTATTCTCTTCCCTCCCAGTCCCTGGTACCGCTAGTCATTCACTTTCTGTCTCTGCGAATTCTGCCTATATTAGGTACCTCGTGAATCCTGCAGCATTTGTCTCTCTGTGCAAGTTATTCCACTAAACATGTTTCAAAAGCTCCTCCACATTGTAACATGTGTCAGAATTTCACTCCTTTTAATAGCTGAATCCTTTTCCATCATAAGGATGTACCAGATTTCTTTTATACATTCAGCAGCTGATAGACCAGCCCTATATTAACATGGCAAGGAGTGTGGACATCAGGATGTGAGGTCACTGGGGGCCGTCCTGCTCCTGTAGGAGATTACATGTTCCAAGCCAGCATCCCACTAGAATTCATCCTTATTGAGATCAAACACCCTGTCTGCATTTGCTAACCATTGTACCCCATTTCCTGGTAAGGGCCTGATACAAAGTGGGCATGCAATGGCATGTGTAAGAGGCAATGGACTAACTAGGAAGCTCTCACAGGTCGACGGCCCAGATTGCTGGGGTCTAGAAATCTTCCAGAATGAAGGAGCAAGAGAAGAAACTGGGTAAGTTTGACTTGAGTGAGAGTTTGACTTTTGGGAACAAGGTAGAAATGACGATGTCAGCATAACAGAAATGTTGAGGTGGAAGGGACCTCAAAGACTACCTAGTCTAACATCCATATTTTGTTTCAGATAAAGAGGGTAGATTCGTTTCCTGTGGCTGCTGTAACATAGTAGCACATATTGTGTGACTTAACAACACCAGAAATTTATTTTCTCATGGTTCAGAGGTCAGAGGCTGGAAATCCAAAATCCAGATACTGGCAGTGTTGGTTCCTTCTGAGGACTGTGAGAGAGAAACTACTTTGGGCCTCTCCGTCAGCATCTGGTAGTTTGTTGGTCATCTTTCATGCTCCTTGGCTTGTGGAAGCATCACTCCAGTCTCTGCCTCTGTTGTCATATGGCATTCCCCTTGTGTCTCTGCTCTTCTTATAAAGACACCAGTCACTGAGTACCACATGTTCTCACTCATAAGTGGACCCTGAACATTTACCATAATACTCTAAGAAAGGAATTGGCAGTAGCCAGAAACTGCTGGGCGGGGGGGGAATGGGCACATAACATTAATAAGGATACCTGATCTCAAACCAGGCAAACTGGGAACCAAAGGGAGGCCCAAACTTTACCTGTATGGTGGCCACTTGTATACCTAATCCTGAATTGTACCCCACATCTTTAAAATAAAATAAATTTAATAAAAGAACAGCATAAAGACACCAGTCATATTGGATTTAGGGGCCACACTGCTCCATATGATCTTAATTTAATTTAGCTAATTACATCCACGACCACCCCATATTTTCAAACTAGGTCACATTCTGAGGTGCTTGGGGCGAGAACTTGAACACACCTTTCTTAGGAGATGCAGTTTAAACAACGTAGAGAATATGGCCTGCTTAAGTCTCAGCTAATTCAATGGGTTTTCAAAAGACCCAAGACTCCACTTCTATTTACCTCTGATGTCTAATTAATGCCAAATTATCCTTCTTATTCATAAAATTCTAGTAGCATCTGGCTTGTCTGCCATTCCTGTGTACGTATTATTCAGAAAAAGCAAGGCTTGCGTGATGGGTGGAAAGAAAGATCAGTAGTTATCAGCAAAGAGTGAGGTTTTCTGCAAGACAGCTATAGGCACTACACACTGGGGAGAAAACAGTTGTATAAGAAAAAGAAAGCTCTGACACCCCTTCCAAAGAGCCTTCAGCTTTAAGTAGATGTTTCCACTTCTCAGTGCCCCAGGGGAGTGTTAATAGATCTGTGTGTCACTGCAGTTGAAACTTGGCAAAGGAGACTGGGTTCCTTAGGCAGAGAAGGTGACTGCAGTGTCAGCCAAGAGATTGCAAATCTGCAAAGTCGGAAACGTTGAAAGATGCCAGGTCAACGGTCCACGAGATATGTGTCCACACAGCAGGAGGCTGGAAGTTGGGGTCAGGGCGAGCTCACAGCCTGGCCAGGAGAATTAACTTCTTGTTGGTCCAGAGAGCAGAATTGTTCAGCAATATGTCTGCTCGGCGCTAAGCATTTATGTGACAGAGATGAAGGACAGACTGGCTTGAGGGGTGTGTGACCTGTGTGGTCACAGCCCTATAGGGACTGGCACTGAGAAGGGCTCTGAGCTTGGATTGGTTCTCTGCCGTCACCTTATTGAGAGTCTTCATGGTATTTGAACAAGGAATCTGCATTTTTCATTTTGTACTGGGCCCTGCAAAATTATGTAGCAGGCCCTGACAAGGCATTTGTCTCTGTTGTCCTCATCTTGATTATCTGTGAGGCAAGTAGTGTTGTGGACAGACTTAAGCCAATGCTCTAATGTCTTAGAGAGAGAACCTATAGCCAGAGGAGGGAAGGCATGAGATCTCATCTCTACAATAAATCAAAAAAATTAACCAGGTGTGGTGGCTCTTGCTTGTAGTTCCAGCTACTTGGAAGAATGAGGTGGAAGGATCGCTTGAGCCCAGCAGGTTGAGGCTGCAGTGGCTGTGAGCATGCTATTGTACTCCAGCCTGGTAACAGAGTGAGACTCCAACTCAAA
>NW_007255963.1:511235-523400 GCF_000164805.1 Carlito syrichta | reverse complement strand
TCAAGGTCTCGCTCTGTTGTCCAAGCTGGAGTACAGTGGCACCATGACGGCTCAGGCAATCCTTTTGCCTCTGCCTCTCGAGTAGCTGGGACAGCAGGTGCATGCCACCATGCTTGGCTAATCTTTTGACTTTTTATGAGACGAGGTCTTGCTATATTGCCTAGGTTGGCCTTGAACTCCTGGGCTCAAGCAATCCTCCCGAATCCTAAAGTGCTTGGATTACAGGCATGAGTCACCATGTTCAGCAGTACTATCCAAGGAGATTGAACAGCTACCTGCCCTCTTGTCAGCCAAGTTTTAACTATCCAGGTCTTCCCTTTGGTGGTGTCATGAATATCATAGCAACGATCACCCTGTTGAATGCATACCATGTGCAAGAGTTAATTTAATTCACATCACAAAACTACTGTTACCCCCTTCACTTTATAGATAAGGCTGTGTCTTAGGGAACCTATTCCCATCTCATAGCTGGGAGGTAGCGGAGTCAACTGGAATCCAGGTCTGTCTGGTACCGTGGTCTTGGGTCTTGTCACCTGTGCTGGGCATGCCTCACATGCAGTGAGTTTCCTGAGGGTTTCCTGAGAGTTTCCTCTTTATGGATTTTCACTTGGAGTCACTCAGCAAGATTGCCTAAGATAGCCAGTTTTTTGTGTTTTAGCCTCCCATGTTTCTCAAGGCTTCTTAAATAAACCATGCTAGAGAGACTGCAGGTAGTTGTTCAATCTCCTTGGAGAATCTAGGGTATGTTCTAATTTGCTTATTTACTTGGGTAACAGCTTGAGTGAGTTCTAATTCTCATGCCATACAATTAGCCCATTTAAAGTGTACAATTTAATGTTTTGTGTTATATTCAGAGTTATGCAAGTATCCCCACAATTCATTTTAGAACATTTTCATTACCCCCAAAGAAACCTCACACAACCTTTAGCAGTAACACCCTACCCCCTCACTTTGCAACACTGATCTATTCTTGGCCTCTATGGGTTTGCCAATCTGGACACTTCACATAAAGGGGCCGTACAATATGTGGTCCTGTTGTGTCTGGTTTCTTTTTTTTAGCTTATAATTCTCAAAGTTCATCTATGTTGCAGCATGTATCAGTACGTCATTTCTTTTTAAGGCTGAGTCATACTCGATTGCATGGGTAGACGACATACCACATTTGGCCTAAACTTTCATCGGTTGCAGGACAGCAGTCATTTCTGCTTTGGGGCTATTAGGAGTCATGTTGCTATGAACATTCATGCACAGGTTTTTTGTGTGGATGTGCGTATTTCTATATGATTGCTTTCCAGGAGCCAAATGTGGTCTCTGAGGACCCTCCTGGAGGTCACTGAGTAAACTACAAATCTACTTGGGCTCAGGTTTCTTGTCTGTAAGACAGGTCTGGGAAGAACAATGTAGTGTGTGTGTGTGTGTGTGTGTGTGTGTGTGTGTGTGTGTGTGTATGTGCACACACATGTGCGCTCATGTGCGTGTGGAGGACAGATGTGTGTGTTTCTGCGTGTCAGGCTGGAGTGAGGGTGAAGAGGGGTGCTAGTCAGGAGGAGAGCATAAGAGGCACTCACAACAGAAATAACCTCTTTTTTTTCTTTTGAGTTGAAGTCTCACTCTTGCCCAGGCTGGAGTGCAGTGGCACACTCACAGCTACAGCAGCCTTGGCCTGCTTGGCTCAGGTGATCCTTTCACCTCAGTCTTCTAAGTAGCTGAAACTACAGGCATGCACCACCATGTCCAGCTAATTTTTGATTTATTGCAGAGATGAGGTTTCACCAAGTTGCCCAGGCTGATCTTGAACCCACAGGCTCAGGCAATCCTCTCACCTCTGCCTCCCAAAGTGCTGGGATTACAGGAGTGAGCCACTCTGTCCGACCCAGAAAGAACCTCTTAGAAGAGGAGAGTGATGGATCATTGACCTGTTCCTCTCTCTTCTCCTAGGTCATTTTTTGCTGAGCTGGCGAAAGATATGAGTGAGGAGGGTTTAAGTAATTCGAGCTCAGGTGTCTCAGATTGGTGCAGTTTGACTTGGAAAGTGAATATGGAACCATGCCATCAATGAGTCAGCCAGCAGGGATTGCCTTCCTGTGGCCCCTGTGGCCTTATTCCGACAGCAGCCTGGAATGGTCCCGTATCTGTCAAATGTGGAGCTGTGACCAGAGATCTAACCTGGAGAGTCAAAGAGAGGTAATCATTCCATCCTTCCTGTCTACCACATAGTTTCAGGGTGACAGGCAGCTCTGGCTCTTATGGGAATGATCCTAATTTGGCCAAAATAATTTGGATTCTTCAAGCGCAGCTTGGCAGTGTATAAAGAGGAAAAGCTATGAAGTTGGACAGATTTGATTCAAGTCCTGAGCTGGTCACCAATGAGGTACATGACCTTGGCAGGTCACTAACCCACTCTGAGCCTTTTTCCCTTTATCTGTCAAATGAGAATAAGGATCCTCACTTGGTAGGATTGTTGAGAGAATCAGAGGGTGAACACAAAGTGCCTGTAGATAGTCAACAGTCAATCAGTGGTAACTAGTTATGGTGGAAGAATGAGTGACCTACTTAAGACGCTCGACTCTGTTGGGTTAGTCTCATCTGACCCATGGGCAGGAAAGCAAGGAATGAGGAGTCTTATTCTGCTCTTCAGTGGATGCATCTTTTCCACAATTAATCCTTCTGCTCCACTGCCATAAAGTCATGGATTGCCAAGGGACTCTGATTTTTTTTTTTTCTGAGTAGGAGTCTCGCTCTGTTACACCGGCTGGAGTGCAGTAGCATGCTCCCAGCCACCGCAGCCTCTACCTGCTGGGCTCAGGCGATCCTTCCACCTCAGCCTTCCAAGTAGCTGGAACTACAGGCACACGCCGTCATGCCTGGCTAATTTTTTGATTTATTGCAGAGATGGTGGTCTCACCAAGTTGCCCAGGCTGGTCTTGAACCCATGGGCTCAGGCAATCCTCTCACCTGGACCTCCCCAGTGCTAGGATTATAGGCGTGAGCCACCGTGCCCGGCCAGGGACTCTGAATTTTAACTTATGAGTTTTTTTGTATGTGTGAATCACTTTCAATTATTTTACAAGTACTTATCTTTGTCACCAGTGCATACTGGTAAATTTTCTAAGCTTGCTTCTCTGATTGATGCAGTGAAGAGAAAGTATTGGATAGCTATATAAGACAGAAATACACTTGGCTGAGTGTGGTGGCTCACGCCTGTAATCCCAGTACTTTGGGAGGCGGAGGCAAGAGAATTGCCTGAGCAACATGGTGAGACCTCGTCTCTACAATAAATCAAAAAATTAGCTGGGTGTGCTGGCATGCGCCTGTGGTTCCAGCTACTTGGAAAGTTGAGGCAGAAGGATTTTCTGAGCCCAGCAAAATCAAGGCTGCGGTAGCCATGAGTGTGCTACCACACTCCAGCCTGGGTGACAGAGTAAGACTCTGATTCAAAAAAAAAAAAAGACACAAACAGGTCCTAGAAGACTGGGAAAAAAATTGGCTCAAAGGTGCAAAGTTTTGGGTTTTAGTTCTGATGTTGCTGCTACTATTTCAACATATAAACGTAGGAAAGTCATGCTACTTTTGATTCCCAGTTTCCTTTCATTGGTAAAATAAGAGAACTCAAATTAAGTGGTGAGACACTTGGCTAGTCCCAACTCTCTAGAAGAATGTTTTCTGATAATCTGGAACAAGCCATCTTCTGCTGCAAATGTACACATCTGTCTTCACTCCTTAGAGGATGGGGACACACAGCCTGGTATCTGGGACACGTTGTTTAGGCCAGCCTTTCTGGTTTCGGGTTTTAATCACCAAACATGTACATTTTACATACACTGATGGCTTTTCGTACATGTGCTATGAGACTTCATGGTCAGCACTAGGAGAGGCAAGAGGCATGCCACCTGAGGGTGGGACCAGATGACAGGGTTGAGAAACCTTTTTTACTTCCTGTTGAGCAGAGTACAAATGGCTACGTCATTTCTTTTTCTTTTTCTTTTTTTTTTTGAGTCAGAGTCTCACTGTTTCACCCAGGCTGGAGTACAGTGGCATACTCATTGCCAGCATAGCCTCGACCCGATGGGCTCAGGTAATCCTTCCGCCTCAGCCTTCCAAGTAGCTGGAACTACAGGCATGTGCCACCATGTCTGGCTAATATTTTTGACTTACTGTAGAGATGAGGTCTTGCTGTGTTGCCCAGGCTGGTCTCGAACTTGTGGGCTCAGGCAGTCCTCTTGCCTAGGCCTCCCAAAGTGCTGGGCTTACAAGTGTGAGCCATTACACCGGGCTTTCTTTGTCATTTCACTTGTTTTTAATTTTTATTAAGAAAATTTTAAACATGCACAAAAGTAGAATAGCATAATGAATGTCAAATACTCATCACCCAGCTTCAATAGTTATTAATGTCTGCCCACTTTGTCTCTTATGCACCTTGTCTACCATCTATTCTCCTCCATTTATATTTGTAATTATATTTTTATTTATTTATCTATTTTTTTGAGTTGGAATCTCACTCTGTTGCCTAGGCTGGAGTGCAGTGGCACACTCACGGCCACCACAGTCTCGACCTACTGGGTCAAGGTGATCCTTCTGCCTCAGCCTTCCAAGTAGCTGGAGCTACAGGCATGTGCCACCATGCCCAGCTAATTTTTTTATTTATTGTAGAGTTGAGGTCTTGCCAAGTTGCCCGGGCTGGTCTCGAGCCCATGAGCTCAGGAAATCTCTCACCTTGGCCTCCCAAAGTGCTGGGATTATAGGTGTGAGCCACTGCGCCCGGCCTATATTTGTATTTATATTTATTTTATGGCAAATCTCAAACATCAGTTTATCTATAATTCAAGATGTATCTCTAACAGACAGAAATTGTATGTCTGTTACATAGTATATAATACATACATTATACAATCACATGTACATAAATATAGTATATATACATTATACTGTATTTATATACTATATAAATTATGCTATATAAATAAATATATAATATTACATACATGGCATAGCTCTCATGTCATTATCACACGTGACAAACTTAACAGTATCATTAATACCCAGTCTGTATTCAAATTTCACTGGATATTTTAAAGACTGTCCAAACTGTGAAGAATAGGTTGGCCTATTTATTCATTCATTCATCCATTCATTCACTCAACTGACACTATGACATCTTTGATGTGGCCAGATGTTATGGGAGCTCACTGTTGCATAACGAAGATAAATTCACCGTTTTAAACTAGAGGAATAAATGTATAGTTGAGATTGGTGCAAGCTGTGACTGCGTCACAAAAAATGGCACCATCAGTTCTGCAGGAGTGGGGGTCATGGAGGGCATTATGAAGGATGAGGATTTCAGGCTGGTCAGCTTTCAGAATTTAGACTGTTGGCAGGCGGAGGGGGAAAGGTGCCCAACTCTTAGGGAACTCCAGGAAATAACTCTTTAACTAATGCAAGTACCAGGTGTTCTTCTGAGCCAGTGAACAAAATAAACAAAAATCTCTGACCTGGTGGAGCTTATATTCTTGTGGGGGATGACTAGCCACAACATAATAAATCAATATCTATAGCATTTAAAAAATAAGGGCCTTGGAAAAAAGCACAACAAAAACGAGGGGAAGGAGGTTAAAAGTACTGGGGCTAGGGCTGGGGGCAGTGGCTCACGCTTGTAATCCCCGCACTTTGGGAGGCCAAGGCAATAGGATTGCCTGAGCTTGGGAGTTGGAGACCAGCCAGGGCAACTTGGAGAGACCTCATCTCTACAATCAATCAAAAAATTAGCTGGGTGTGGTGGCGTGTGCCTGTAGTTCCAGCTACTTGGAAGGTTGAGGTGGAAGGATAGCCTGAGCAGATCGAGGCTGCGGTGGCTGTGAGTGTGCCACTGCACTCCAGTCTGGGTGACAGAGTGAGACTCCAACTCATTAGGAAGGAAGGAGAGAAGGAAGGAAGGGAGGGAGGAAGAAAGAAAAAGATGCTCCATATCACTAATCATCAGAGAAATGCAAATCAAAGCCATAATGAGATGTCATCTCACCCCAGTCAAATGGCTTGTTTCAAAAAGACAGGCAATAATGAATTGAAGAGGAAGCCTCATACACTGTTGGGAACGTAAACTGATATAGTTACTATAAGGGGCAGTATGAAGTTTCCTCAAACAACTAAAGATAGAACACCATATGATCCCGCAATCCCACAACTAGGTAATACTCAAAAAAAAGGAAATAAATATATTGAAAAGATATCTGCACTCCCATTTTTATTGTACTCCCATTTTTATCCCATATTTATTGAGGCACTATTCACAATAGCCAAAATAACAACCTAAGAGCCCAACAACAGACAGAGGAATTTTTAAATTTAATGGAAAACGTGGTATACATACATACTGGCATATTATTCTACCATAAAAAAGAATGAAGTCTTGTTACTTGCAGCAACATGGATGGAACTGGAAGTCATTATGCTAAGCGAAATAAGACAAATATCATATGTTCCCTTTCATATGAGTGGGACCATCCCAAAGCCCAGAATTTAGTTATTAAAAATTGTGTATTTATTCTTACAGATTTAAACTATAGTCACCTTCAAAGTCCTCTCCATCTGATGCAATACACCTATTGAGAGACTTTTTCTATTGCTCAAAACAGTTTCTGAGCTTGTCAATTTTGATGCCTTTTAGTGCTTTTCCGTTTTTTGTTTCACCTCTTTCACATCAGGTCTTGCCAAGTTGCCCGGGCTGGTCTCGAGCCCATGAGCTCAGGAAATCTCTCACCTTGGCCTCCCAAAGTGTTGGGATTATAGGTGTGAGCCACTGCGCCCGGGCTATATTTGTATTTATGTTTATTTTATGGCAAATCTGAAACATCAGTTTACCTGTAATTCAAGATGTATCTCTAACAGACAGAAATTGTATGTTAGAGAAATTGAGGACTTTTAAAATCCAGGATAGCAAAAAACAAAGTTGCTCAGGGGTAGAGCAGGTGAATAGGGAGAGTGGGGCAATGGGGGAGGGTTCTGCTATTTTTGGTCCAAAACAGCTGAACACTCAGCATGGTGTAGGCAGATGTGCTCATAAGTCACCCATCATGAAATGGGCAAACACTTTGAAAGAATCTCCAAAAAACAGCAACAACAAAATTAACTGAAGCTGAATGCACCCTCTCACAACTCTAGCTGGTACACCAATGCTGACGCATTCCTAGAACACTTACCTAGTGGGGTAAGCCTGTACTACAGGAGGCCTGCCCTCCAAAAAATCATTCCTATATGGGAGTTAAAAAGTGGATCTCATGTAGATAGAGAGTAGAGAGAGTAGTTTGGTGGTTACCAGAGGCTGGGAAGGGAAGGATGGGGGAAAGGGGTATGATGAGAAGATTAATGCATACAAATGTACAAGAAGATTCAAGAAAGAAGAAAAAAGACCCAATGTTAGATAGATCAGCAGAGTGATCGCAGTTTACAATAATTTACCGTACAATTTAAAATAGAAGAGAATAGTTAGAAGAGAATAATTCAAATGTATCTAGCATAAAGAAAAGACAAATATTTAAGATTTTGGATAGCTCAATACACCGATTTGATCTTTGTCAATTGTATTCATGTATTTGATTATTGCACATACCCCCAAACTATGAACATCTATTATGCGTCAATAAAGTAAATACACCCTAAAAAGCTAATATACACATTGAAGTTGCTATCTAGTCTCCTACCAATATTCTCTGACTCTCTATCTTCTTTATACTGTGTGTGTGTGTTTTAAGGAGTTAACGTTTTTCATTTGTGAAGAGCTCATAATAATCAGCAAGAAAAATATTACTCTGTAAGGAAAATAAGTGAAGGACTTACAAAGTAAAGTAGCTTACAGAAGCAACATAAATAACCATAAACTCTATATATACTTTATAGTTTCCAGTAGATAAAATTATAGAAACCAAATATAAATATAGGGGAAGCCGGGCTCGGTGGCTCAGCCTGTAATCCCGCGTCTTTGGGAAGCTGAGGTGAGTGAATTGCCTGAGCCCGCGGGTTCGAGACCCGCCTGGGCAGCGAGACCTCATCTCTACAATAAATCAAAAAATCAGCTGGGCGTGGTAGCGCATGCCTGTAATTCCGGCTACTCGGAAGGCTGAGGCGGAAGGATCGCCGGAGCCCAGCAGGTCGAGGCCGTGGTGGCCGGGAGCAGCCATTGCACTCCAGTCTGGGTGACAAAGTGAGACTCCAACTCAAAAAAAATAAATAAATAAAAATAAATATAGGGGAAAATGTGACTTCATTATTAATAGAGTGCTACTCCCAAACACTCTTTTTATTGCAAGCTGGCGACATTTTAAATTTTAATATATGCAGCATTGCTGAGGATACAATGAAATGACTCATACACTGCTGATGAAAGCATTCATTGATACATCCTTTTTGGAAGACAATATTTTATTTTTATTTTTGAGTTGGAATCTCACTCTGTTGCTCAGGCTGGAGTGCAGTGGCACACTCATGGCCGCTGCAGCCTCGACCTACTGGGGTCAGGCGATCCTTCCACCTCAACCTTCCAAGCAGCTGGAGCTACAGGCATGCACCACCATGCCTGGCTAATTTTTTGACTTATTGTAGAAATGAGGTCTCACCAAGTTGCCCAGGTTGGTCTGGAACCCGTCGGCTCAGGCAATCCTCTCACCTCGGCCTCCCAAAGTGCTGAGATTATAGGTGTGAGCCACTGTACATGGCCTAAAATGAACTTTTAAGAAACACGTTTCTTTTCTCCATTTTACAGTTATTTCTTTGGGGTATATATGAGGGCCAACAATTAGGTTCGCCACCAATCCTAGAAAAAGTGTATTAACATACCTCGTTACTGAATGTCACTATGGCCACCTTTGAAGTACTCTTGGTCACCTTTGAAGTACTCTCCTTGGAAAACTATGCACTGATGCCAGTGCCTATTCCACACGTCAAAGCAATTTTAGAACTTTTTTCTGGAATGGCCATCAGAGCTGTTGTCATTTGTTGAGGTCTGACAACTAAGCTCAAGAACTTATCACCATGTACTTACATTGGCAGCACTGTACAAATAACCGTATTGGAACACCCTCTATACTCACCTGATCTGGCCCCCCTATGATTTTTAATTTTCCTGAAGATAAAGGAAATATTGAAAGTAAGACATTTTGATGTCATTCAGGATATCAAGAAAATACGACAACAGCTCTGAGGACCATTCCAGAAAAAGAGTTCCAAAATTGCTTTGACGGGTAGACTAGGTGCTGGTGTGGATGCATAACTTCCCAAGGGGAATACTTAGAAGGTAACCGTAGTGATATTCAGCATTGAGGTATGGAGCACTTTTTCTAGGATGAGTTTGCGAACTTAGTTGTCGGACCTCACATGTATTTGTAGTTTACAATAACCTATTGTGTATTTTAGAATAGCTAGAAGAGAAGATTTGGGATGTTCCCAACACAAGGAAATAATACACATTTGAGGTGATGGATCTGCCAATTATCCTGATTTGATCATTACACATTGTATACAGGTATCAAAATTTCACATGGGCCGCCTAAGTATTACAATTACTATGTGTAAATTAAAAGAGCAGGGAGGGGACCAGGATGACTGACTGGAGATGTCTGAGGACTGCTGCTCTGGGCACGAGAGTCTAAAAGGGGAAGTAAAGTTGGCTTTTGGGAGGTCTGTCTGGAAACCCAAACTGGGGTTTATCAGACGGGCACTGGAGACAAAGAGAACGGTTAGCTCCAAGCCCCAACCAAGAATCAAACCCAATGCGAGATGGGAATGTGTCCTTGACGAAGGAAGCAGTGAGTGAATGGGAAAGATTTTACACACCTCTACAAACCTCTGCAGTCCCAGCCAAGGGAAGAGGACCCAGGCCCTCTCTCACACCTCTTCCCGCCCTGGCCAGGTGCAGAGAGCTGCCTGGAATCAGGACAGAGTACCCGGTGAGTCTGAGTACCAGCAACTGCCAACATCCCACAGAAAGGTCCTGGGGACGCACCCTGCAGGGGTGGTCTGTGCCTCGAGGGGGGATCTCCCTCCCTCCCAAGTCCCCAGCTAGGGAGATACGCCCAGATATTCGAGTTTTTCTAATAACACCGGTGCCTGTCCTGGCTCCAGTTCAGGGCTTGCCTTCAGGAGGCTGCCATCACTGTCATTGCCTCTTCCACAGAGCAGGATGGGTACTAGGAGACAGAGCACCTCTGCTTCTCCTGGAAAATCATGACCCCTGTGCCCAGGTGAGGGTAGGCTGTCCGACCCTAGCCAATTTTACCTTCCGTTGCTGAGCAGTGATCCTTGAGAGCAGGCAGTGGCAGCAGTGGCCCTGCTTACTTGTGGACCAGGAGCGAAAGGGTGGTCTCCTCCAGCCAGGCAGTGTCCTGTCTTCTATCCTTGTGTTAGAGGAGTGGGCTCACTTAGATGAGAGGAGGCCACTTTACACCACCTGAATATCTGGCTGCCTGCCAACTCTGCTGATGTGACACACTGGCTGGGGTGGGAGGCACTTGAGACCCCAGCCAGCCAGGGTCCTTGGCCCTTGTGTTGGAGGGAGGGAAAAGCATCTGATCTGGAGGAAAGGACTTGTTCCGCCGGCCAGACTGCACCAGTGAAGAAGTGCCAGCTGGTTTCACTCCAGGTCACCATCTTCACTGCGTCTCTGCCCCTTTCACAGGCAGACCAGAAGAGCGAGGTCAAATAAGAAAACAACACAAATTGTCGCCCTAATAATAGCAACTTTGACGAATGAAAAATAACAAAACAAGAAATAAAAAGAGAAGGGACTGCCCTCACAGGTGAGGAAGAACCAGTGAAAAAACACTGGCAATCCCCCAAGCCAAAATGATTAGATACCCACAAAGGGTCCTCTCAGATACTAAGTAATGGAACCTATTCAGAATGACCTGTCTCTGATGACAGACATAGAATTCAGACTATGGATGGCAAAGACACGAAACAAGAACCACAAGAAGGTAAACACTCAAATCATCCAGGCCATGGAAACAGTGCGGGATGCTCACGCCTGTAATCCCAACACTTTGGGAGGTGGAGGTGAGAGGATTGCCTGAGTTCAGGGGTTCAAGACTAGCCTGAGCAACATGGTGAGCCCTCGTCTCTACAATAAATAAAAAAATTAGCTGGGTGTGGTGGTGCATGCCTGTGGTTCCAGCTACTTGGAAGGCTGAGGTGGAAGGATCACCTGAGCCTAACAAGTCAAGGCTGCAGTGTCCGTGAGCATGCCATGACACTCTAGCTTGGGTGAAACTCCGACTAAAAAAAAAAAAAAAAAAAAAAAAAGGAAACAGTGCAGGAAGTGAAAGCTGAACTGGCCATTAAAAGAAAGGACCAAACTAAACTTCTGAAAATAAAGAGTTATCTCTTGGAATTTCAAAACACATTAGCCTTAATGGCAGAATTGACCAGGCGGAGGAAGGAATCTCAGAGCTTAAAGACTGAACTATTGATTAACCCAGTTTGACAAAAGTAAGGAGAAAAGAATTAGGGAAAATGAGCAAAGCCTATGAGAGGGCTGGGATTATGTAAAGAGACCAAATTTATGGCTGATTGGCATTACTGAGAGAAAAGGGGAAACTGAGAACACTCTGGAACAAGCCTTCCAAGATGTCATCTAAGAAAACTTCCCCCATCTCACTAGAGAGGTAGCCAAGCAGGCACAAGAGATTCAGAAAACTCCTATGAGATATTATATGAGAAGACCATCCCCAAGGTACATATTAATCAGACTTGCTAAGGTGAGCATGAAAAAAAAAAAACAACAACCCTAAAGGCAGTTATAGAGAAAGGACAGACCATTTATCAAGGAAGACATCAGAATTGCAGACCTGTCAGCAGAAACCTTATAAGCCAGAAGAGACTGGGGATTCATTTTTAACATTCTTAAAGAAAAGCAATTCCAGTCAAGAATTTCTTACCCTGCCAAACTAAGTTTCATTAATGATGAAATTTAAAGGATTAAAATCCTTCCCAGACAAGCAATTCCTAAGAGTATATGCCACTTCTAGACCAGCCCTTCAGGAAATGATTAAGGAAGCTCTAAACATATAAATAAAAGAATGGTACCATTTGTTGCAAAAGCATAGGTAAGCATAGAAATTACAGAGCATACCAACCAACCACAAGTCTAGAACACAATGCAACTCCTCCTCCTCCTCCTCC
>NW_007255963.1:506735-511087 GCF_000164805.1 Carlito syrichta | reverse complement strand
CTTCTTTTTTTTTAAGCTGGAGTCTCACTCTGTCACCCAGGCTAGAGTGCAGTGGCATGCTCACGGCCACTACAGCCTCGACCTGCTGGGCTCAGGTGATCCTTCCACCTCAGACTTTGAAGTAGCTGGAACTACAGGCACGTGCCACCATGCCCAGCTAATTTTTTGCTTTATTGTAGAGATGAGGTCTCTCCAACTTGCCCAAGCTGGTCTCAAACCCATGGGCTCAGACAGTCCTCTCACCTCCCAAAGTGCTGGGGTTGTAGGCATGAGCCACTGCGCCCAGCCTCTTATTATTATTATTATTTTTTGTGTGGAGATGAGTTCTTGCTATGTTGCCCAGGCCGGTTTGAGCTACTGGGCTCAAGAAATCCTCCCACCTTGGCCTCCCAAAGTGCTGGGATTATAGACGTGAACCACCGCCCCTGACCAACAATGCAACTTCTTAACAACAATATGACATGAACAACCCCCTACATATCAATAATTAACTTGAATGTTAACAAACTGAATGTGCCACTCAAAAGACACAGAGTGACAAATTGGATAAAGAAACATGATCCATCCTTCTGCTTTAGAAACCTATCTTGTTGCAAATGACAACCACAGGCTCAAGGTAAAGTGTTGGAGAAAGATCTTCCATGCAACTGGAAAGCAAAAAAGACAAGGAGTAACTATTTTTTTTTTTAAGTTGGGGTCTCACATTGCTATTGGAGTGTAGTGGCAGGATCATAGTTCACTATAGCCTTGCTCTCCTGGACTCAGGTAATCCTTCCACTTTAGCCTCCTGAGTGGCTGGGATTAAAGGTGTGCACTACCATACCTGGCTAATTTTTTTTAATTTTTATTTTTGTAGAGACTAGATCTTGCTATGTTTTGTTCTTTTTTGAGTAGGAGTCTCATTCTTTCACCCAGACTGGAGTACAGTGGCATGCTCACAGCCACCTCAGCCTCAACCTGCTGGGCTCAGGCGTTCCTTCTGCCTCAGCCTTCCAAGTAGCTGAAATCACAGTGTGTGCCACCATGCCTGGCTAATTTTTTAATTTGTTGTAGAGATGAGGTCTTGCCAAGTTGCCCAGGCTGGTCTGGTCTTGAATCCCCAGGCTCAGGTAATTCTCTTGCCTCAGCCTCCCAAAGTGCTGAGATTACAGGTGTGAGCCACCACCTCCAGTGAGATCTTGCTATGTTACTTAGATTGGTCTTGAACTCCTGGGCTCTAGCAATTCTCTTGCCTCAACATCCCAAAGTGCTAGGATTACAGATGTGAGCCACCACTTTCAGCCAACTATTCTTAAATCAGCTAAAACAGACTTTAAACCAATAAAAGTTGAAAAAGGACAGTGAATGGTACTACATAATGATAAAGGGCTCAATTCACCTGCAAAAATATCCATCTTGTATGTATATGCACCCAACATAGGAGTCATCAAGATATATAACTATTGCTAATTAATCTAAAAGAGGACATAGACAGCTATACTATAATAGTGAGAAACTTCAATACCCTGCTAACAGCTTTAGACAGATCATCAAGGCAAAACTAACAAAGAAATCTGGAGCCTAAACTTTACACCAATTAGATCTAATAGACATCTACAGAGCACTCAACAACCACAGAATATGCATTCCTCTCATCAGCACATGGAGCATACTCTAAGATCAACCGCATCCTCAGCCATGAATCAAGCATGAACAAATTTTTTTCTTTTTTCTTTTTGAGTTGGAGTTTCACTCTGTTGCTCAAGCTGGAGGGCAGTGGCACACTCATGGCCACTGCAGCCTTGACCTGCTGGGCTCAGGTGATCCTTCCATCTCAGCCTTCCAAGTAGCTGGAACTACAGGCATGTCCCACCATGCCTGGCTAATTTTTTGGTTTATTGTAGAGATGAGGTCTCACTAAGTTGCCCAGGCTGGTCTTGAACCCGTGGGTGCAGACAGTTCACAGTCCTCTCACCTTGGCCTCCCAAAGTGCTGAGATTATAGGTGTGAGCCACTGCACCCAGCTAACAAATATCAAGAAGTCAAAACCATTCCAAGCATCTTCTCAGACCACAGAAAAATAAAAATAAATATCATCACCAATAGGAATTTTCAAAAACACATAAATACATGGAAATGAAACAATATACTCCTGAATGACTTTTGGGTTAACACAGAAATCAAGACAGAAATAAAATATTCCTAGGAACAAATGAAAACAAAGACATAACATACCAAAACCTCTGGGATATCATGAAAACAATGCTGACAGAGAAGTTTATAACATTTCACTCACACATCAAGAAAACAGAGAAATCTCAAGTAAATAGTCTAATGTAGCACCTAAGGAAACTGGAAAGATAAAAACAGTCCAATCTCAAAACTAGTAGGATAGAAATTATCAAAGTAAATCAGAGCTCAACAAAATAGAGACCAAAAAACTGTACAGAAGATCAACAAGTTGACAAGAACAAAGCTTGTTCTTTGAAAGGAAAATCAGGATTGGCAGAGAGAGAGAGAGAGAGAGAGAGAGAAAATGGGAATAAACACAATCAGACCAAAAAAGGCAATGTTACAACCGACCCTAAAAATAATACAAAATATTATTAAAGATTGCTAAGAACACCTGTATATGTGTAAGCTAGAAAATCTAGAGGAAATGGATAAATTCCTGGAAACGCAAAGCCTCCCAAGATTGAAACAGTAAGAAATTAAAACCCTAAACAGACCAGTAATAAGCCAAGAAATTAGTTCAGGAATAAGAAACCTTCCTACAAGAAAAAAAAGAAGTCCTGAGCCAGATGGTTTCTTAGTTGAATTCTACCAGATGTACAAGGAAGAGCTGGTATCAGATGTATTGATACCAATCCTACTGAAACTTTTCAAGCAATCAAGAAGGAACCTAGCTCATTCTATGAAGCTAATATCATCCTAATACCCCAAAATAGTAAGGACCCAACAACTAAATAAAACTATAAAACTATAGGCCAATTTCACTTATGAACATAGATGCAAAAATTCTCAACAAGATATTAGCAAATTGCATTCAACAGTACAATACAAGGATGATTTATTCTGACCCAGTGTGCTTCATTCCTGGAATGCAAGGCTGGTTCAACATATGCAAATCAATAAATCTAACTCACCACATAAGCAGATGTAAAATCAAGAATTACATAATTATTTAAATAGACATAGAAAAAAAATTTGACCAAATTTAACATCCCTTCTTGATAAAAACCATCAAACACTTAGGCATTGAAGGTACATTTCCCAAAATAATAAGAGTATCTATGACAAACCTGCAGCCAATATCATACCCAATGGGCATAAGCTGGAAGCATTCCTCCTAAGAACTGGAACAAGACAAGGAAGGGTGAAAGTGAGCATCACAGATTAAAAAAAGAATGTAAATTCTATGAAAGCAAGGGCTTTATTTTTGTTCACAATGTGTCCCCAGTCCCTTAGAACAATGTCTGGCACAGAGCAGGCACTGATATAAATTTGTTGAATGAATAAGATAGTAGAATACTAAGCAGTCAGCCAGGTGTGGTGGCTCACACCTATAATCCCAGCATTTTGGGAGGCAGAGGCAAGAGGATTACCTGAGCACAGGGGTTCAAGATTAGCCTGGGAAAATTGGCAAGACCTCATCTCTACAATAAATCAAAAAATTAGCTGGGTGTGCTGGTACGTGCCTCAAGTACCAACTACTTGGAAGGCTGAGGCGGAAGGATCTCCTGAGCCTAGCAGGTCAAGGCTGCAGTGGTTGTGAGCGTACCACTGCACTCCAGATTGGGCAACAGAGTGAGACTCCAAGAGCGGGAACTGCATTTTTTTACTCTTCTTCCTAAATCTTAATACAATGATGAGAAAGTAGAAGCTATGCTTTTGGAGAAATGCACACTTTAAGCAAAATTAACTTTGCCGACTTTGTCTTTTTAGGAACAGACTTCCTGGTGCCAGGCATCTCATAGTGTCAATCAAGCTTGCCTAGAGTAAAGGGAATTTACAAGGCCTAAGATATCATACATTGGTCAAGGAGTGTAAAAGTTATGAAACTTGTAATTACAAAAGTTATGGCCCACCCAAAGGGAGAGCGGGTGGGGACTTAATCTTCCAGTAAACGGGCCCTATCTACAGGGAAGTCAAGGACCCCCCAAGCTACCTACTGGGAATCCCTAGGAGATAAGGAGGAAGTGCACACTCCATTAGCTCCAAGGAATGTCGTTAGGGAAGATACAGGAGAATTAGAATCCTTAGCCAGGCTCGGTGGCTCAGCCTCAGCCTTTGGGAGGCTGAGGTGAGTGGATTGCCTGAGCCCGCGGGTTCGAGACCCGCCAGGGCAGCGAGACCTCATCTCTACAATAAAT
>NW_007255963.1:505960-506382 GCF_000164805.1 Carlito syrichta | reverse complement strand
AGGTTCTCCAAGACATCCACAGGTGGTTGATAAGGAAGTCACAGCAGTCATGGCAGTCACGTGCAACATCTCCAAGAAAAGGATTTAAGCCAGGACTCTGAGGAGCTATGACGCCACACTCACCTAGAGTGTAGGCCCACTCCCTGTCTGTGGGGGGTGAATTTTTCTTAAATAAATCATTTCTTCTCTCATCTCTGTGTGTCATAATTCTTTGCAAGCTACTCGGATCTCTGGGTTACCAGCTTACACCTCCAGCTTGCCAGCCCCAGCAGTGCTGTGCGTCTCCCTGCGCCTCTCCACCCTCACCCTGTCCAGTACCCTAACAATACCAAAGATTTTTTATTTATTTATTTATTTATTTATATTTTTTGAGTTGGAGTCTCACTCTGTCACCCAGACTGAAGTACAGTGGCTCGCTCCCG
>NW_007255963.1:494597-505940 GCF_000164805.1 Carlito syrichta | reverse complement strand
CCGGCCACTGCAGCCTCGACCTGCTGGGCTCCGGCGATCCTTCCACCTCAGCTTTCCAATATTTTTTTTTTTTAAAAGAGATAAATGGTTTATTTGCAATTGAAGTAAAAAGGCATTCTTAATTCCTTTTCTCTCTTCTGGTGGCTGAACTGAGTTGTGATAGCCACATGGATGCCAACACACAAGAATTCCCTCGCAGACCTTGATCTTTGGCAAAAATGCAACAATGTCTGAGTTATACAACTTGCAATTACTATTTTCTAGACAGAAGTGCCAACTGTTGTGCTTTCCAGTGTAGCAGTGGTTGCCACGTTCTCCTTATCTGCAGATTTCAAGGCAGGAAACAGTACTTCCACGATATTATTGGCATCTGTGAGAATCATAGTGATGCTGTTGATGCCCATGCCTCAGTCAGCTGTGGGAGCATCCCAGATTCTGGGGCAGTACAGTTTTCATCACTGAATATGGCCTCATCCTCATAGAAGTCTTGGCCTTGGCCTGTTCTTCAAAAATCTGCTGCTGCCACAAGGAACCATTCAGCTCAATGTCGGCATTGCACACCTCTTTCTTCATTACAAATAGCTCAAAGCTCTTAGGCAGATCCTATTTTGAGTGATGCCATGTAGCCCAAATAGCTCATTATCTGCAGGTGATCACAGCTGAATGTAGGATTGATGCGAGTCACTTGCAGGGACTCCAGACAAGCTGATCAAGGAGCCTTGCAATAGTTGGAGGTGATAGGAATTCAACAGAATTTGTTGTATGGATATCATCAAGAATTTTGCAAGTTCCTTCTGTTTCGAAGAGGTTAGTTTCTGGCAGCTTCACCTTGGGGCTTTCTCAAGCTGTTCTACCATGTGGATTCTCCAGAAGGGTGGGTGAAGTCAATAACCTAAGCTTGGCCCTCCAGGCCATCTGGGTGGTGGGTGGCCTTGTCACCCCATGTGCTTTACCGTCCCTGAAAACATCTTCTCCATGATTTCCATGAGTTGTCATAATCTGCATAGGCCTTATAGAACTCAGAGGTGGTGAAACATAGGATTGTGAGTCAAATCAACTCCCTCATTCTGAAACTGACATCCAACTTAATAAACCTGGTCAATGCTAGCAACTTCCAGCCTCTTATGGTAGAGTTCTGGAGCAATTCTCATATATAACTTCAGGTTCAGCTCACTGCAACAGCTGATGAAAGGCTTGGTGGCAGCTCCCCCTGGGATCAGTTCATCATGGGAGTTTCAATCTCTGGGAATTCCAGTGCATCCCAGAAACTTCTTAGAGCAGATGATACATTTCTGCCTCACAGAGTCATTCAGGATCAAGTTCAAGTAGCTTTACCTTGTTTCCTTGTCTTTGAGGCCAAAGTGAAGATGAAGTAGCCTGTGCAAGCAAGGAGACAGCAGTGTGATCTAGCAGGGGGTGATGCTCAGCTTACCATTCTTGGTTTTCCCAGAAGTCTCCTGAATACCAGTTATGTTTCGCTGACACAGTTTGTTATTGATATGAGTAAATCCTTCTGATTTATAATTCCTGGAAGTGGTCATGACTTGCAACTTGACCCCTTCTCCTCAAAGGCCATAGAAGATAAGTTTTCCCCTTGCATTCTTTTGGCATGGACCTTACCAGCTGCCTTCAGGTGATGTGAGTCAGGTGATACCCAGGCTGCAAGTGACTATGTTCTTGGATGAAGTGCGTGAGCAAGCTGTCACTGTGGGACTTGTATGGGTACAGGTCTTCCCCAAAGACCTTGGGTTGGTGGGTTGCTGGACTGTGGATCTTGCAGTATTGATGTGGCCCGGACTCTCCCCTTGGCATCTGTTACACCATCAGTGGTGGGTTGTTGACTGCAGCAGTGGGCAGGTTCAGCTGTTTCTCAGTGGGGCTGTTCCTGTTTGGCTCCTTCTCTGCCACTTTCTTCTCAGTTTTCCAATGTCTCTTCAGCTTATTCTTCCTCGGTTTTCGCTTGCTGCCACCCACTTTCACCTCAGCCCCTATATCGCTGCCATCTCCCTGGAGGACTTGGTGCAAAACTTTTGGGGAGTATCCTCCAAAGTAAAAGAACTGGGTCAAAATCTGTGCATATGGTCTGCACGTTCATTCCATAGAAAGATCAATACAATATTTTCAGGGTCACCACACAGCATGAGTTCACCATGCCACCAATGTCCTACAAATATTCTTTTTTGGGTCTTAATATTTTATTATGAAAAATTTCAAACTTGCAGAAAAGTTTAAATAATGTCATCGCAAACTAAATAGTAGGTGTAATTATAGTAGGTATAATTGTAACCATTTTACATATGAAGGGATAAATGCAGGCTCATTAAGTAGGTTGAATGTGTGGACTTTGAATCATTGCCGGGGCTCTCTCCAGGCCACACTCTGGCTCCCTGGAGCTGTGACAATGGCTCTTGACAGACCTTTTGCTCACTTCCTAGGGGGCATCTAGACCTATACATCTAGATTCTACCCTTAATATTTCACTATTTTTTTCTTTTTACCACACGTTCACCTATCTACCATCCACTTATATACCATCTGTTTGTATATTTCAAAGTAAATTTCAGACACTGGTATATTTACCCTCAAAGACGTCACCATTAGCCAGAGTTCAATATTTTTCTAGTTTTTTTTCTTTAGAGGTAAATTTTACATATAATGAAGTCTTAAGTATGCCGAGTTTTGATAAATGCACACACAGACCCTTATCATAATATACCACATTCCCAGCACCCCGGGAAAGAAATCCCCTTATGGTTTTTCTCAGTCCTTCTCTGTCCCCATCTAGAGGTAATCACCATTTCGGCTGTTTCTACCACAGATGAGTGTTTTCTGCTTGAGAATTTCATAGAAATGGAGTCATACAGTATGAAATATTTTGTGTAAGGCCTCTTACACAAAAGGCCTGGTGATTTTGTGATTCATCCATATAATTGCATGTATCAGTGGGACATTCGTTTTCTTGCTGAGAAGTATTTCATTGCATGAATATGTCACAATTGGTGCATCTACCAATGGACTTTTGGGCTCTTTACAGGATTTGGAAATTATAGATAGAACTGCTATTAACATTTTTGTTCAAGTCTTTTTGTGAACTTGAATGTCTGTTTCTACTTTTATAGGTCATGTTACCTTTCAATTGTCCTCACTTACATATCTTTGATCGCTAGGGATGCTGTGCATTTTTTTCCCTCGGATAATAATGATCATCCTATTTCTTGAGTGCTTGCTATCGTGACAGGCCCTCCAAGAATCCAACAAAGTAGGTACAATTATAACCATTTTACATACAAAGGGATAAATGCAGGCTCATTAAGCAGGTTGAATGTATGGACTTTGAATCACTGCTGGGGCTCTCTCCAGGCCACACTGTGTCTCCCTGGAGCTGTGACAATGGCTCCTGGCAGACCATCTTTTGCCCACTTCCTGGAGGGGCATCTAGACCTATATGTTATGAATTTCTACCAATTTAAATCATTTTGGCAGTAAGTTATTTGCAGTTCTATGAGAGGTATAGTTCCCATTGTGTTGTTTTCCTTTAAACACGTATGTTAGGTCACACTTCCAGCAGGGCCTCCAGAAGGCTAGGTCAGGCCCGCTGAAGATGTGGGTGTCTGGTGTGAGATCCAAAATTATAAAGAGAGCAAGAAATAGGAGATCTGCCTCCCCAGGGTAGGGGAGGGGACCAAAGCTTAAGAAAACATGGTCTGACCATAGGTCAAAAAGCACATGGCCACATCGCAGCTTAGCAAGGCAATGACCAATGGCTGCTCATGGTTGAAGCCTTTTAATACTTCCCTTTGATGAGGGAAGATTGTTAAGGTGATTGGGTGTTGATCTGCTCCATGTCATCACAAAGGAGACAGGTAAGCATAGGGACTGGCATCAAGTAATGAACAGCAGGCAGAATGGTGGATTAGTCACATGATTGCTGCCATGGTGATGGGGTCTTCTGTGTCATGAAGGTCATGAAGGGCTGGTTATGTTAACCTGGGTCTTATGGATAGAGGCAAATATTTGAATGGAAAAGCTAATAAGTACAGAACAAGCTGGGGAGGGTGTTGTAAAACAATTATCAACAGCTACCTCTGAGAAATTCATTCTGTCCTTGGCTAGTGATTAGAGGGTAAGTTAAGTGAATTTCTAAAAACATGAAATTTAGGTAATTTTGTTTTTTAAATTGAAGTCTCACGTTGTCACCCAGGCTGGAGTGCAGGGCATACTCATGACCACTGCAACCTTGACCTGCTGGACTCAGGCGATCCTTCCACTTCAGCCTTCCAAGTAGCTGGAACTACAGGCACGTACCATCATGCCTGGACATTTTTTTTTGATTTATTGTAGAGATGAGGTCTCGCCAAACTGTCTAGGCTGGTCTCAAACTCATGGGCTCAGGCAATTCTCTCACCTTGGCTTCCCAAATTGCTAAGCTTACAGGCGTGAGCCACCATGCCTGGCCTTAGGTAATGTTAAAATGACTGCTCATTGGGTATATTAAATCCATGTTATGTCCCTTCATTTGTATATTAAATTCATGCTATAATCCCAGCACTTTGGGAGGCCAAGGTGAGAGGATTGCCTGAGTCCATGTTTGAGACCAGCCTGGGCAACTTGGTGAGACCTCATCTCTACAGTAAATCAAAAACATTAGCCAGGCATGGTGGCACACGCCTGTGGTTCCAGCTCCTTGAAAGGCTGAGGTGGAAGGATCGCCTGAGCCCAGCACGTCGAGGCTGCGGTGGCTGTGATTATGTTACTGCACTCCAGCCGGGACGACAGAGTGAGACTCTGACTCAAAAATAAATAAATAAATAAATAAATAAAAATAAATCTATGCTACATCCTTTTGATATATTTTGTAGTATTTTATTGTATAAAGATTTATTGAATTTAAACTTATTTTGTCTGATGACAGTCTCAATTTTTCAAGAGCCAGAAATTTATCTTTGCTCCACTGCTAGAATAAATATGCAGTTACAGTTTCTTCTTCTTTAAATGCTTTTCGTGTTTTACTTTCTGACCTATTGGAACTGTATGGCCATTTATGTTGTGAGATATCGAGCCCCACATGCATGGGTAGTACCTGCTCAGTTAATAAATCACCAAATGGAAATGCGACTTCTGTTTTATCTATGGGAACTCATGACAAGAGAATCTAAACCCATTTCCTAAAGTGGTAGGGAGGGTCAGTAGGTGACCTTGGTTTTTACAGCTCACAGTTTTTACCCCTGAGCAAGGTCCAACTTGTCCACTGACCTCCTCAAAGGAGGAGCTCTGTGTCCACCACACCCTGCTTAGTAGAAGGAGCTCTTCAAGAATTACAGAGCCCAAGTTCTGTTTCCTGATTCATTCTTCCTCCTTCTTTACTTCTCTTCTGTTTCCTTTGAAGTTCAAAGTTTAGCTGTTTCTGAAGTCAAGAAACAGGCTGGGCCTGAACACCTATGATAATACTACAAAAAAAGGGATTGGCAGTAGCGGGACAATGCCAGGGGAGGAAGGAGGGCACATAACATCCATGTGGTGCTTGACCCTAATCCAGGCAACGTGGGGTCCAATGGGAGATCCAAAATTTCACCTGTACCTAGACCACTTATATACCCAATCCTGACTTGTACCCACATCTTTAAAGTAAAATGAAATAAAATAAATTGTGTTAAAAAAGAAAAGAAAGAAACAGGGGGGCATGGTGGCTCATGCCTATAATCCCAGAACTTTGGGAAACCAAGGTGGGTGGGTCACTTGAGGCCAGGCATTCAAAACTAGCTTGGGCAACTAGCAAGACCCAGTCTCTACAAAATAATAATAATAATAATAATAATGTCAAGAAATAGGCAGACTAGCTCAGAGCTGGAAGGGGCTTCACCAGGTCATTCATCCACGTATCCAGCAAACTTTGGCTGGGCCCCAGTCTGGAAGGACTAGCTCCTGAGGGAAATGGACATATACATGGGGAATTGCAACATATGTGGAAATTATGGTGGTGGAGATTCATCCAGGGACTAGGGGTGGGGCCTCTCCCCACCTGGGGAACCATGAATTGTGACACCCAAGAGGTGGGACCTGGACTGAGACCCAGAGAGTGAGCCACAGTGTCTGGGCAGTGGAGTTGAGAAGGGCAGGAAGCACCCTGAGGGATGTAGCCCCAGTTCAGGCAAGGAAATGAGAATGGGGTGCGTGGGGTGGAGGGGCCATCACAAGGCACATTGCACTCTGGGTGTTATGGTCCTAATAATACTTGATTGCTCTCCGTTGACACCAATAAATCAAAGGGTCAGGGAACTGGTAGAAAGAAGTTTATTTCTGAATTCGAATCCAGGGAGTAGAGCCAGACTCCAGGTCTTTATAAAATGGTTCTGCCCATCCTTCAGGCTTCACAGTCTACTTTTATAGTCCAGAGTTGCTGATACCTATACATTAGCCATGTGAGCAGCAGAGCATTGCATAGAACTTAAGTTGCAGCTGCATTTTACACTCAGATAGTGACATTTAGAGTAAAGGAAGTTCACAAGGCCCGAGATATCATGCATTGCAAAAGTTATACAAATCACAAGACTTAGGATTACATGGATACTATATTGTTCAAACCTATGATTTAAGAAATCAGGGATTTACATCTTTGGGTGTAGTCTTTAGGGAAGTCAAGGATCTCCTGAAGCTACTTATTGGGAGTGCATAGAAGACAAGGGGACTCTTAGTAATGTGCTCAGGAATGTGCAGAAGGCTTTAAGCCCTTGCCATGCCCTTCTCTAGGGTTGTGGCAATAGGGATGGACATTAACGGGTGTCTGTATCATGGGGAGGGCAGAGCAGGGAGAGAGGATGGGAAGACCACCAAGGGCCTCTGGGTCTTGTGCAGAAGCTCACATTTCTCCTAGGTGGGGAGGTGAGAGCAGGAGAGTGGTGTGGGCCAAGCCCGGGCTATAGGCAGAACATCCTTATAGTAAGTGTGGAGAAGATGCTGAGATACAGAGACTGAGCAGAATAGCTAGAGGTGGCCGGGTGCAGTGGCTCAGCCTGTAATCCGAGCACTTTGGGAGACTGAGGTGAGAGGATTGCCTGGAGCTCAGGGGTTCGAGACCAGCCTGGGCAACATGGTGAGACCTCATCTCTACAATAAATCACAAAAACTAGCTGGGCATGGTGGCATGTGTTTGTAGTTCCAGGCTTGGAACTACTTGGAAGGCTGAGGTGAAAGGATTGCCTGAACCCAGCAGGTCGAGGTTGCGGTGGCTGTGAGCATGCCACTACACACTAGCCTGGGTGACAGAGTGAGACTCCAACTAAAAAAGAATAACCAGAGGTGTTAAGGCCCAAATTAGGGTAATTGTAGGAATGGAGAGAAGAAATGTTTAGGAAGCAGACTCAGCATGACTTGGCAATAATGGGGAATGGGAGGGGAAGGAAGGTATCCAGAGTGAATCCCATATTGGATGGGAGGATGGCCCTCCTGAGGAAGGGAATGGAAGAGGAGATGCACATTTTGGGGCATGATGATGAGTTCTGTTTTTCACATGTGAGCTTCAGGTCACACAAAAAGAAGTCTCATCCATAGATACAGATTTGGGAGTCATCAGCAAATATTTGGGAGGTTGAATCAATTAACAGCTGAATGATCCCAGAAGTGCGAGCAGGGGGGAAGAAAAGCAGGCCAAGACAGTCCCTTCCCTATTAAGGGTACAAATGAAAGAAGGAGATCTAGAAAAGCAGTCTAAGAGGTGGGAGGCAAGCAAGAAACTCTTGGAATCGCAGCTACAGGCGGGAGTCATTCAGAGAGCTGGGTATAGCAGAGGCAGCTGGAAAGATATGGACTGAAAGCAGTGTTCTCATAGAAGGCAGGACTGTTTCGGGGAGTGGAGAGCGGGTGGGTGGAGTGGTCAGGTCTCAAGCCGCTGAGTAATGAATAAGAAGCCCAAAGTGAAGACCCAGAGTGTAGACTTCTAAGAGGTTTGAACAAAAAAAGAAGGAAGGTTGGTATGATAGCTATGGAGGGTTAAGGGAAATTTTCTTTTGAAGTTTGCTCCAAAGCTGAGCAACCTGAAGGGGAAGGATGGAGGCTTGAAAGGGAGGCTGGTGAGACAGGCTTCTGAGAAAGATGCAGTCAGGGCAGACACAGGAGGCTCAGAGTTGAGCCCAGATGAAGGTGTCGGAGAACAGCGAGGCTGGGTGGGTTGTTTATGTATTTGTAGGGCTTGTAGGAGCAGAGGGTGCTTGGTGACTCTTGGCTGAGCCAGAGTGAGGGAGACAGCAATGGTGAGTATGTGGAGGTTGAAATGGCTCCAGGCATGGGAGCTGACCCAGGAAAAAGACCAGGCCACAGCACTGGGCACAGACACCTGCATTCCTGGGCAGCAGTCTTCACAGCTGGGTAGAGAAGCAGAGAAGGGAGATTATAGTGTAGTAGGTGCAAATCTTTGTCCTTAAACTCTCATGAACAGGAAATATTAATAACAGATAAAAATAATAGCACTAACATCTGAGGAGTACTTACCCCTCTGCCAGGTATTCCCAATATTTTGCATAACACCTATTAAATCTATACGGGCTGGTACTAGTATTATATCATTCTGTGGGAGAGTAAATTGAGACACTGAAAAATTAAGCAGCTTACCCAAGGTTGTGGCAGGATGTGGCAAATGCTCAAATATATTTCTTGTATGATTGAGTGAATAAACACAGAAACACGTGTAGCTGCTTCAGGATCAGCAGTTGGCCTCATGGCAATCACCTGGGCTGACAAAATGTCTCCCACTAACCCTGTGACAGAAAGGGGGGTTGGTAGCAGTTAAAGGTATTTCCTTTAGAAAGGCAAGCTGCAAGCTTTAAAGACCTGCCAGGCGCCAGGCAGGTTTTGTTTAAGAAAGGCCAAGTGGCCAGAGACTGGCCATTTCACGGAAATGCAAAAGACTAACATTCACAGACCTATCCAAGACCCCCCTTCTGAAGTTGACGGTTTACAACCCTGCAGTTCCTGGAGACCATTTGTTCTTTGAAAAAATCTGATTTTGCTGAGTACAACCTTACAAGATTCCAAAGGAAATACGTAATCACTCAACACGACCCCCTCCTTTACCTAAACAAGGGTATAAGACCCCACTTCTCCTGTTCTGGGGCGCTCAACTTGGACACATTAGCTCCTCGAGCCCACTGTGCCGGCCAACGTAAAAGTTGCCACTTCCTATAAATAGCCTCGGTGTCACGGTCTCTCTATTTTTCCTGCTACAAGGTCACCCAGCTTCTAAGTGGAGAAACTGGGATACAAAGTCAGGCCATCTGGCTCCAGAGTCACCACACTTCACCATCGTGCTTTCTTCATTTTCCTTTGGCTAATCTAAATGTCTACTTTGGTCCCCATTCCAACAGGTGTCAGGAGGCCGAACTCAAACAAGTCAGGGCTTCTTCTCCATCCTCCCCACGACTACCTCCAGCCTGACTTTTCCTAAAGTGATAGATAAGTCCCAGTGAACTTGCTGAGTGGCCAGCCCAGCAGCAGTGGGGTGGGAGGGCAGGGGGTTTGTGTAGGTGATACAGAGACCCACTAATGTCCCTCCATATTGCCACAGCCCCTAGAGAATGGCATGGCAAGAGTTCAAGTGCTCTCGCACATTCCTGAGCGTCCCCTTGTCTTCTATGCACTCTCAGTAAATAATTTCAGGGGATCCTTGACTTCCCTGCAGACTACACCCAAAGATGTAAATCCCTATTTACTCCCTTTCTTTGAACTATGTAGTATCAATGTAATTGTCAGTCTTGTGATTTGCATAACTTTTGCATCAATGTAATCTGTAAGTCTTGTGATTTGCATAACAATGTAAGATGTCTTAGGCCTTGTGAACTTCCTTTGCTCTAAATGTCACTATTTAAATGTAGAATGCAGCTGTGACAAGTTCTATACAACATTCTACTGGTCATGTGGCTAATATGTGGGTACCCACAACTCTGGACTATAAAAGTGAACTGTAAAAGTCTAGAGGGTGAGCAGAATCATTTTAGAAAGACCTTGAGCCTGGCTCTGCTCCCTGAATTCGAACTCAGAAATAAACTTCTTCCTACCAGTTCCCTGCCCCTTTGATTTATCGGTATCAAGAGAGACCAGCCAAGTGTAACTAAGACCATAAGATAGGGAGAGGGGGTGAGTGTGTCCTGGGAAGGGGGAGGTCTGTGGTGTTCCTAGGCATTCTCTATCCCTGCAGGCCTTGGTCATGGTCTATTCAGACGACAGCTGCGGCCTCCTTGCCCCTGACTGCAGGGCAGCTGGATTCTAGCATAATAGTGTAACTCCCCTGCACCCCTTTCAGGTGAAATTTCCCTCTGCCCCTGGCTTCCCTAGAGTTCTGGAAGCTCCTGCCCTTACTACTTTGTCCCTCCTGGTACATCGTCATGCTGTGCAAAAGGGATACTGTCTTGTTACCTCCCTGGGCCTTACCTCAGGACAGGCCTTGGTGTCTGCTGTGGTATTCTTGAACCATATTTGGGATTTCTAGTATGATTCCCTTTGAGCACCCTTTTGAGTCAGGGTTAAATTAAAGTTTGGGCAAAGAAAATGAAAGCTCTCTCAAGTCTTCCATGGCCCAAAATAGGTTATCCTTGGCCACTGGGTAAGGGGGCAGGGGCGGGCTCCTCTTGGCTCCCTGCTGTTCCCTACGCTCCTGGGGGTTGTGGAAGGGCCCTGAAATTTTTGCACCTGCTGATACAGAGTGGTCTGAGGAAGGCAGTCCAGGCTGCAGAACTTCCAGAGGCCTGTGGGCCAGCAGGTCTGGGGCTGGACATTCACGGGAATTACAGCCAGACCTCAGGAATCCCAGGAACATGGCCTGAGCCAAGAGTGCAGGCCTCCACTGGAGGCCATTAGGGTGGGCACCTGGTGACCAGGACAGACTATCACCCAGTGATGTGAATTCAAGGCTCTACCTTCTTCTCTGATATTCTAGAACCTATGGAATCTCAGGCCTGATAGTATCTGTCCTAGTCCTGGAATAATCAAGTGGTTCTAGTGAAACATATGTCAATTCAGAGGCACCAATGAGGGATGGTTAAATGATTGCAGTAGAAGGCAGGTCCCCTTCTTCCCACCCTATCTGACTGTGCTGGACTGCATTGGCCAAGCCCAGCCCTCCGGCTCACCCCCAGGCTTTGTCCTCTGCAGGGGATGAAACCGCAGCACACTCTGCTCCTGGACGGCAAGGTCAAGGTTACTGAGACCACAGGGCAGGGCCCTCACGGCTCTGGGTGTGGTCAGATGTTGTACCCGAATCCTGAATCTGAGAGACCACCAAAGAGCCAGCTCCGATGCAAATCACACGAGGGTCTTTATTGAGGCTCGAGTCTGGGCTCACGTGTGTAACCGGCG
>NW_007255963.1:466082-494275 GCF_000164805.1 Carlito syrichta | reverse complement strand
AATGGGGCCAGAGGGTCTGCACCGTGACTCTGCGGTTTTCTTTTGGTATGTGAACTTGTTTACCAAAAGTATACTACTGGGCTTGGGCGGGAAAGCAAGCATACATCTGAGTTTTAAAAACAAGATTCAATATACATTCAAAATAAGCTTCAACCTACACTTAAAACAAGTTTTATCACACAATTATGAACTAGATGGCTCTTGAGCTCCTCACAGAGAGGTTCCACAGTCGCGCTAGTCAGTGGGTCAGGTGTGGATGCTTGGAACCTCCTCTACTGTCCCTGTACAACCAGACTCATTCCCTCTGCTCATGCCATCTCCCCCTTCACGAGTGCCCTACCACTCGAAAAAGAAGTCTAATGGACCGCAGGTGAGTGACATCGGCAAGATCATCATCCTTGGCTTGCGATGTATTTTGTTTTGTTTTGTTTTTTGAGTCGGAGTCTCACTCCAGACTGGAGTGCAGTGGCATGCTCTCAGTCACCGCAACCTTGATCTGCTGGGATCCGGCAATCCTTCCGCCTCAGCCTTCCAAGTAGCCGGAACTACAGGAATGTGCTACCACTCCCAGCTAATCTTTTATTTATTGTAGAGACGAGGTCTCGCCAAGTTGCCCAGGCGGGTCTCGAACCCGCAAACTCAGGCAATCCACTCACCTTAGCCTCCCAAAGCGCTGGGATTACAGGCTGAGCTACTGAGCCTGGCTGTATTTTGTTATTATTATTATTGTTTTGCGTCGGAGTCTCACTCTGTTGCCCAGGCTGGAGTTCACACAGCCACCGCAGCCTTGACCTGCTGGGCTTAAGCGGTTCTCCCAACTCAGCCTTCCAAGTAGCTTGAACCACAGGCGTATGCCACAGTGCCCAGCTAATTTTTTGATTTATTGTAGAGATGAGGTCTCACCAAGTTGCCCAGGCTGGTCTTGAACCCTTGGGCTCAGGCAATCCTCTCGCTTCCACCTCTCAAAGTACTGGGATTACAGGCATGAACCACTGCACCCAACTATCTTTCAGGACTTATTTTTCTCACTTAATAGTTGAGAAGCAGCATCTAGATTGCTTTGTGTCACCACAGGTCATTTATTTTGACTGCTGTGTGACACACCATAGTGTGACTATACTACAGCTTGTTTATCCATTTTTCTGTCGGCAGATATTTGAACAGTCCTGCTGTGAACATTCTATAGACAAGTTTTTCCAAGGTATATACCTAGGAGTGGAACTGCTGGGTCCTAGTGTCTGTGAATGCTCCCCTGGAGACTGTTCAACTGCTTTCCAAAGAGGTTGGCTCATTCATACTCTAATGGCCAGTAGATAGACAGTCTAGGAAGCCACATCTTACCCTGCACTTGGCATTGCCAGACTTTAATTTGTGCCACTGGAGTGGGTGACCGGCATCTCACTCTGTCCCGCTCCATTTTCTGCTCATCTGCCTTCGAGGCACAACTCATGAGTTGACTTTGCCCTAAAAACTCTCCCTGTTCTGATTGCTGTGTTGATGGCCACTGAACTGTTTAATGTCTTCTGCTGCCTCTCTTTGGGGTTCTTCAATTCTTTTTTTTTAAGTTGGAGTCTCACTCTGTTGCCCAGACTGGAGTGCAGTGGCACTCTCTTGGCCACCGCAGCCTCGAACCCGAGGGTTCAGGCAATCCACTTGCCTCGGCTTCCCAAAGTGCTGGGATTACAGGCTGAGCCACCAAGCCCGCCTGGGTTTCTTCAATTCTTAACATTTCTTCTCTAACTTTACCATCATGTGTAAGCACAGTGTGTTGTACATAATAGCTCCTTCAATCAATTAATTTCTGTTTGAATAAAGCAGAATTCTTGTTTATACATATTGAAGAAGTCAAGTGTCATCTTTTTGTTTGTGTGTTTTCTTTTGAGTTGGAATCTCTCTGTGGCCCAGGCTGGAGTGCAGTGGCACACTCACCGCCACCCCAGCATTGACTTGCTGGGCTCCTTCTGCCTCAGCCTTCCAAGAAGCCAGAATCACAGGCTTACGCGACCATACCTGGCTAATTTTTGATTTATTGTAGAGACTAGGTCTCTCCAAGTTGCCCAGGTTGGTCTTGAACCCATGGGCTCAGGCAATCCACTTACCTCTGCCTCCCAAAGTGCTAGGATTACAGGCTGAGCCACTGAGCTTGGCCATGTCATCTTGAAGGAGGCAGCAGCATCCCAGAGGGACTGGCAGTAGGAAGCCAGGTCATGGGATTGTGATTGTAGGTTGGCCAGATGAGACCCTAATTAGCCACTCTCTGAAGGCCTTGCAGTAGTAGCAGTTTGGAGGAGTATGACTTCTCCCAGCAGGCTGGGAGCCAGGGCCCCTGGGGGCTGAGCCAGCATCCCGGGTCAGCTGATGTTTTGCCCCAAAGGCACAGACTCTGCCTTCTGTCTGGAAGGGATCAAATCACCAGCTCATTAGTAGGCCTGCTCCAGTCACAGAACCATCTTCAGAGGCAGCAAAGAACATCAGATTCAGCCCCTGCGTGTTGGAAGCCCTCTGCCAGGAGCGTGGCGGGAGCTTCCAGTGAGCTCCTGTCCATAATTATAGGCGAATGGCACCACCCCATGTGCCAAGACACTCCATGTTCCACGTGCCAGGCCACACAGGTAGTGCTGCAGAGGCCTGCCTGGGGTAGGGGTTGGGGACTTGGGCAGGGGCACAGGGGTTCTCCTGCTTATTAAAACCTGCCTGGTGAGGGCTTTAGCTCTCAAAGAAAGATGGAAGCTCCAGGGAAGCGAGGACTAGGCCAGGTTGTCCGAGTTCCACATGTTGCCCCTCTTTGATTAACTGGATGCTTTTCGTCAAGTCTCCTCCTCAGGCCCACCCTTCTTCCTATAATAAGGACGGGCCCCTTAGCAAATCAGCCTTGAAGGTGCTGAGACCACCTTCGATGAGGAGTGAAGGGGCTTCACGTCCAAATTATGCGGAAGAGGTTCAGGCTTTCAGGTGCATTGTGGAGTCCTGAGATGAGATTATCTGCACTCAGCTCACTCCATCTATTCTCTCATCTACTTAACAAACAGTTGCGGTGCCATGTGAGAGGACACCAAGGACACAGAAACCTAATGCATGGTCATACCCTCAAGGGGCCCATAAATACTGGATGGGAGGCTGAGATCCAGCTGCTACAATAGTTGCCTTGAAGGGTGCAAGTTCAGTGGCCTCCAAGCAAAACACCTGCCCCTGGGAAGGAGACAGGCCTAGCTCTGCTGTTGACTAGCAATATTTGCGCCCCAGTATGCTGCCCATTTCTGGTTAACTGGAGGCTTTTTGTCAAGTGCCTCTGCATTCTGCAAGGGGCCAAGGGGCTCAGGTCCGGGGGATGTACCCAGAAAGCAGGTGGGGAAAGGGGACCGAGTGCCTAACTCCCTGGCATCCTTATATGTAAAGGGCGACACTAGAGCTGCCATTGACCCCTTCCTGCTGGGTTTCAGCTGCTTCACGGTCATGACTGCAGAGAATTCTCACAACACACTGAGGCCACCATGATTTCCATTTAACAGATGGGAATACCGAGACTCTGACAAGCAAGCAGCTTGCCTAGTTCACCTGGCAAATGGCAGAGTACAAAACCAAATTCACCAATGTTTGGCTTCTACACACAAGTTCTTTTCATTTCTGGAGATTAAGTGAGATTTTAATGCAAAATGTCCTGAACAAAGTCCTAGATCCCAACAGAGTTCTGGGAAGAAGTAGTTACTGTGACCCCACAAGGGTCCGTCCTCCCCTCTCCCCAGTGCTTTTCTCACTGCATCATGCTCCTCCCAGATAAGACACAGGGGCTGATTTTCCCCTTGTGATGATTACATGTGTCAGAGTGTTTATGGAAAATAGCTTACTCTATCTTTCATCTCTAAGGACCCAATCATGTTTGGCAAGCACGAGCCCTGATGCAAGGTCAGGTTCTTTCAGTCAAACAGAGGAAGGAAATTATCCAGGAAATTATGACAAAGAAAGCAATTACTCGGGTCTGACGTATATGGGCTACTCATGCCAAAACTGAGCCTTTCTGTCTGAATTACCTGAGTAATGTGTTTGCATGGACCCAGGTGCATTTGGTTACTTCTCTTTAATTATTTATTTTTCTGAGTTGGAGTCTCACTGTTACCCAAGCTGGAGTGTAGTGGGATGCTCACGGCCACTGCAGCCTTGACCCACTGGGCTCAGGTGATCCTTCTGCCTCAGCCTTCCAAGTAGCTGAAACTACCACGCCCAACTAATTTTTTTATTTATTGTAGAGATGAGGTCTTGCCAAGTTGCCCAGGCTGGTTTTGAATCCCTGAGCACAGGCAATCCTCTCACCTCAGCCTCCCAAGGTGTTGGAATTACAGCCGTGAGTCACCGCGCCAAGGTTGGTTACTTCTCTTATTGGATGTCTAATCAAGTGGGAGTCCATCAGTCATCAGTATTCATCCTGTGTGTCCTGGGCCACAGGAAAGTGAGGGGTCAAGCCTGAGTTAGGCTCGGCAGCACCGTTTCCCCTGCAAGTACACATGGTTGTTTGGGAAAGTCGGGAATGATTCCAAGCCCCTCTCCATCCCAAAACTTTTGTGGTTGTGCCAGCAGTGAGGGTCTCTCCCTTTTCTTTTCCTGGGATCTTTCTCCTCAATGTGGTCCCTCTGGCTCTTCTGTCCTGTCCAACTCAGGTGCCCACCTGGGCCTGGTGAGCCATCAACTAATCCCTCCTGGGGATTATCTAGCCTGGGATGCCTAGCGTTTTAGTAATAATAATGCTCCTTACATTTCTGCAACACTTGGCTTTCACATCCATTATCTCATCTAATCCTCATAGCAGCCCTGCGAGACAGGCTTTAGTGTTGCCATTTTAGATGGGAAAAAAATGAGAAAGAAAAGAGAATTGGTTTATCCAGGTCACCAGGCCAGTGAGGGCAGAGCCAGTACCTGAACACAGGAGGACACCCAGAACTAGACGTTTCTGACTCCTTCTGATGCCAGGTGGCGTGTGGTGCAAAACCTGTAGATTTTTTGGTTCATTTCTAAAATACATTTTAGAGAGGCAATAAAATTTTCAAGCAAAGTTTATGTTGAAACTATATATATAGAGAGAGAGAGAAAGAGAGAGAAGATTTGCCTCCCTAAGGTAGAGGAGAGAGCCAAAACTAAGGAAACATGGCGGCCATAGCTCAAAGAGCCATGTGGATATAGGACAGTTTAACAAAGCAAAGGCAAATGCTGTTTGAAATTTAATGTTATTTAAACCTTCCCTTTGATGGGGGCAGGTCGTTATGGTGATTGGGTGGTGGTCTTTTCCACATCATCACAAAGGGGCAGGTAAGTGCAGGTACTGACTTCAGGTGATGGATGGCAAGGAAATGGGTAGATTAGTCACATGAATGCTGCATGGTGATGGGGTCTGTGTCTGAAGGGCTGATTAAGTTAACAAGCTAGGGAGAGGGTGGGGTTGAGGGTGGGGTTGAGTCTTTTACCTTCAACAGGGAACCTGAAGGATTTTTACTGATTTTTTTTTTTTTTGAGTCGTTGTCTCACTCTGTCACCCAGGCTGGAGTGCAGTGGCATGCTCACCGCCACCTCAGCCTCGACCTGCTGGACTGAGGCGATCCTTTCACCTCAGCCTTCCAAGTAGCTGGAACCATAGGTGTGCACCACCACGCCAGGCTAACTTTTGGATTTACTGTAGAGACAAGGTCTTGCCATGTTGCCCAGGCTGGTCTCAAACCCCTGAACTTAGGCAATACTCTTGCCTCTGCCTCCCAAAGTGCTGGGATTACAGGTGTTAGCCACCATGTCTGGCAGATTTTTAGTGATTATGAGCTGGATTTTCTTTTGATTGGCTGAGGGGGTGGGGTAGACTGCCAGCTTGGCCTGCAGTAAAATGTAGTTTTTAAAAATCTCTAGGCCAGGTGCAGTGGCTCATGCCTATAGTCCCAGCAATTTGGAAGACCAAGGTGAGAGGATTGCCTGAGCCCACTGGTTCAAGACCAGCCTGGGCAACTTGGCGAGACCTCATCTCTACAATAAATCAAAAAATTAGCCGGGCATGGTAGCGTATGTTTGCAGTTCTGGCTACTTGAAAGGCTGAGGCAGAAGGATTGCCTGAGCCCAGCAGGTCGAGGCTGCAGTGACTGTGAGCATGCCGCTGTACTCCAGCCTGGGTGACAGAGTGAGAAGCACTCCAGCTCGATAAAAAAAAAAAAAATCTCTGAATGCTTCCTAAAACCTACTCTGGGAAATGTATCTAACTATGTCTAACCTGTGGTAGCTACCATGCCTCACTTCCACCACCAAATCCTAGACTGCTTATAAAAGCATCTAAGACCCAACAGAGTGAATTTTTAGTGGAAGAATGTCCAGCTCCTATGGGAAATAAGGGGGAAGGGTGTGGTTTTTGAACGTGTGAGGTCTTCGAGGAGCTTTATCAAATTAGATCTCCTAGGGTGAAGTTGGGGTGGGGCACAGGTCTAGTGTCACAACCTTCCCAAACAAGATATCATCTTCCTGTAGGCCTTGGAGTCCTGGGCAGTAATTGGAGGTGCAGATAGAAGATCACGCAAGACTGGGCTTGGTGGCTCAGCCTATAATCCCAGCACTTCAGGAGGCTGAGGCGAGTGGATTGCCTGAGCCCATGGGTTCGAGACCTGCTCAAGCAACTTGGCGAGACCTCGTCTCTACAATAAATTTTTAAAAAAATTAGCCAGGCATGGTAGTGTGCACCTGTAGTTTCAGCTACTTGGAAGGTTGAGGCAGAAGGATCGCCGGAGCCCAGTAGGTCGACACTGGGTTGGCCATGAGTATGCCACTGCACCCCAGCCTGGGCGACAGAGTGAGACTCCAAAAAGAAAGAAAGAAAGAAGACCATGCAAGTCTGGTGCTCATCCTGACAACACAACACAATCTTATTTGACGTCTTCCAGGTAGAGATGCCATGCCCAGATAGAAGCAAGAGGCAGCTGAAACCTGGATAATTAGAGTTGGCTGAGCACCTTTCGACAAGAATCATGAAGGTTTCTGCAAACATTAATTAACTCTCCCCACCCTGTAAAGAGAGAAAATATTTTCCATGTGCATCAAGGGAAGGGCCAGTTGATAAGGCGGTGGTCTCACTCCCCACCCAGCCACACCCTGCCCCAAGTTTGCCTCCCTCCACATCCTACAGTTACCGCCAAGCAAGACCAAGCCACCCAGCTGAGCCTCTCGGCTTTGAGTGGTGCTTCTATGGCTGCTGTTCTGGTCCAAGCCCTCCACGTTCAGGAGAGATTTCAGTCCTACTTGCCTCTTTGTAAAGAGCCCCAGATGCATAGGGTTGGACTTCTTCTCTCCTTATTTTTTTCCTTTTATGGTTTTCCTTATGCAGTCATTGGTGTAGAATTTACATCATTTACTCACTTGGGTGCTGGAAACAGTCAGGCTTGGTAACAACATTCATGTGGCTTTACTTCTTTTTTTTTTTGAGTTGGAGTCACATTCCATCGCCCAGGTTGGAGTGCAGTGGCACACTCATGGTCACCTCAGTGTCGACCCGCTGGGCTCCAGTGATCCTTCCGCCTCAGCCTTCCAAGTAGCCGGAACTACAGGTGCACGCTACCACGCCCAGCTAATTTTTGACTTATTGTAGAGACGAGGTCTCGCCAAGTTGCCTGGGCTGGTCTCGAACTCGCAGGCTTAGGTAATCCACTCACCTTGGCCTCCCAAAGTGCCGGGATTACAGGCCCATTTTTGTGTCTCCAAGATGATGACCTTCTTTTCCATGTCCCTCAGCTCAGTCTCCTCCAAAGATGAAGACCCTGGAGTTACGACAAAAGTGCTCTGTAAACTGTAAAGTGTCACATGAGTGTCAGTTCTGATTAGTATCCTCCTGCTTATTTGCAGAATCGCTCCTTAGTTATCTGTGCTGCATAACCATGGAATTGTGTGATGGTTTAAGACACCATAAAACAGTAAACTAGAGTGAACGAAAGAAAAATGAAATTGTGCTAACAGGAAAATATTTTAGAAAACTGGTATCTGTGCAATGTTAAATGACTAGCTGTCTGGGGGAGTTCTTGTGACGTCCATGTATTTGGGCTTTAGTGACTCACTGGTCATTCTTTCATTCTTTCTTCATTTCTTCATGGGCTGGGAGACCTCAGGTCCCAAGGGTACAGTGGTTTGACCCAGAACTGGCCTTTCAGTCTCGGGAGAGAAAGGGTCAAGGGTTGCTGGCGATCAGTGTCAAATCAGGGAAAGGACAGGCACTGCATTCCTCTAACACAGCACACTCCCCTCTTCTTATTTTCTAAATTAGCTTCTCTGCTGCCCATAATTTCTTCCACCTCGCTCCAGTGAGTTTAAATTTGTTGAAATCTCATTCTTGGCCTCTAATTTTCTAGTCCTGATGACTTTCCACAATGAACTGAAGGGCTCTTTCAGATTCTAATTTCTTAGTGAGAAAAAAAGCCAAAACAAAACAATTTCTAAAATCGCAAACCAAGTCCTTCAGGCCCCAGTAGGCACCTGCTGGGGTAATTCACCTTCACTTTCAGAGATCTGGATCCCAGGCAGACAGGAAGCCCTCAGTCAGAGACCAGAAGTGCTCCCCCCTCATCCCCAGCCTACCCCAGGCTCCCCTTTCTGCCCTTTTCCAAAGCTCCCTGCCTGGAAATCTCATAAGGTCACTACCTGGCCCCTCAGCCCCACGCCATGATCGCCATCTCCATCTCCAATGCCTTCACTCCCGCCATGATCGCCATCTCCATCTCCAATGCCCACCCGGCCGAGTGGCTCACCCCAGCCACATGTCATCCCAGGGCTCCCTGCCTGACAAGTGGTACCAGATCAATATGCTCAGACCTGCCCGCTTTTCTCACAGCTCTCTCTGTTCTGCACTAGCCTACTTCTTGGGGACAGCGCTGCTCCTCTCCATTTGCTCTCATCTTTGGTCTGCTCTCACTGGAAAATGGAGTGCTGGCATTCACCCATAACCACTGAATTCCACCTCAATTTCTCACCGGCCACGTGGGATGACTCCCAGAAGCTTCCCCAAGAAGACTGCCTCAAAGGGGATTTACAAAACAGTGTGAAAGCTGATTCTACAAATGGGGCCATTCTTGTCACACCCCACTAAAACAGAGTCAAGAGGTCTAAGTGGGTAGGTAGAGGGGACACTCAGAGGACATAAAATTGCTTCAAGAATGTAATTCTCTGCAAGCCTCTCTGCGGAAACTGTCTGTTGCCACCAGGAACCACTTGGATCTAACAGCCTCTGAAATAGCCTGTTGTGACTCTAAGACTGGCTTTACCCTCCATCACGCATCAATCAGAGCTTGCCAGCCCCCTAACATTTTACTAGTGCTAATGAACTTTCTTTCAAAACAGGACATAACATTTCTCCTTTTTATAAAAACTCCAACCTTCTCTTTGTTCTTCAGGCATGCCAAAGACTACCTGATCTGTGCGTATGCCTTGAATTGCAATTCTCGCTTCCCAAATAAAACATTTTAAATTTAGAGATTTGGCTCTATATTTTATTTAACTTCAATAACAGTAATGTGGTCTTTCTGCAGTGAAAACGACATGCCGCAGAAATATTTGTGTCTGCATATGTTTGCAGCCTCCTTTCAGTCCTAATATTAGTTGGCATGCATTGGTACTCACCTCCACACCCAGCAGGGGGTAAAACATTTCTCCTGCATGATCTTGTGTAATTCTCACAATAACCCTTTGAAGGGAGAGTCTATCATCTTCTTTTTTACATGTGAGAAAACCGAGGCATAAAGAAGTTTGGTAAATTACTGAGTCGTGCGTCTTGTAAGTGAGAAGGTCGAGATTTGGTTCAGGGATTCGACCACATGCCATGCTATGAACCACCATCATCTTCTCTTCATTCCCAGAACTTCTTCTTTCCTTGAAGAATATTTGCCAGGCTCTGTCTTCATGGCTGCCTCTACAGGGGCTGTTCACCGAGGTCTCTGATGCCTTTACATGCAGGAAGAACCAATGGAAAGTGAAAGAAGGTTGCCCTGGTGTGGGGGAGATTGAGGGGGTCTGGGTAATGGGAGGAGGCGTGGGAGTCGTGGGAGTCCCTTTGTATCAGCGACTGCCTTTTCCTTCCTTCTTTTTTTTTTTTTTGAGTTGGAGTCTTACTCTGTCTCCCAGGCTGGAGTACAGTGGTATGCTCACAGCCACCACAGCCTCGACTTGCTGGGCTCAGGTGATCCTTCCTCCTCAGCCTTACAAGTAGCTGGAAGTACAGGTGCATGCCACCATGCCTGATTAATTTTTTGATTTACTGTAGAGATGAGGTCTCACTAAGTTGCCCAGGCTGGCCTCGAACCCCTGGGCTCAGGCAATCCTCTCGCCTCAGTCTCCCAAAGTACTGGGATTACAGGCTTGAGCCACTGAACAACCGCCTTTTCTATTCTCTGTTCTGAAGGCTAACAATGATTCAACTGCCTGGAAACAGAAATGGAGTGGCAAGAACCTGGATCCTGTCTCATTTCTGACACCTACCACCTGTTGAGCATTAGAAGATCATACCTTCGCTCCAGGCCTCTATTTTCCCATCTGCAAAATGGGCACAATAATTTGTACATGAATGCAATGAGTCATGGTAAGGTAAGGGTGAGTTGAATTGTGTGAAAGCACTTGGTAAACTGTAATGTACTGCACGAATGTCATGTGGGCGATTCTTTGTTATTGGGTAAATATGGAGGATATGTTATATGGTTAATATGGAGGATATATATATTTTTTGAGTTGGAATCCACTCTGTTGTCTAGGCTGGAGTGCAGTGGCATACTCAAAGCCACCGCAGCCTCAACATGCTGTGCTCAGGTGATCGACCCTTCCGCCTACAGGCACGTACCACCATACTCGCCTAATTTTTTAAAAAATTTATTGAAGAGATGAGGTCTCACCAAGTTGCCCAGGCTAATCTTGAACCCGCCTCTGCCTCACTGTGTTATTACAAGTGTCCAGTGGTCTCAGGCAATCTTCTCACCTCAGCCTCCCCAAATGCTGGGATTATAGGCATGAGCCACCGTACCCGACTGAGGATACTGTTTTAAAATACGATCTCGTGGTTTCCCCCCACTCTTGGTGTTTCTTTATGTACTTTGGCCCTGTTAAATAGCTGCAGGTACACCAGGGTGTCCTCATTACCTGAGCAAAGGGAGGCAGCAGAGGAGAGAAGAAAATAAGTGGGGTGGGGACGTTTTGGCGTTTTCGGTTTTCAAAAGTCTAGGCCCTTTCATGGCGAAACATCTAGGTTGAGGGAAATGCTCTGTGTCGTGTTCAGACTCAATGTTTAGGATCTGTGCATTTTCTAATATGTAAATGATACCTAAAAGCTCAAATCAAAACAAAACAAACGTAGATCCTTAGAGGAAAAGAAAAGACTCAGGGCAGAGACAACACATTTGACAGAAAATGTGAGAAGGGAAAATATGGCTAAGGGCATGTCTTCTTCACTTCCTCCCAAGCCCCGGGTTGGAGAGAGCATCAGGAGACAAGTGTGGTGCTTAGATGGACAGGTTCTGGAGAAAACAGGCCAATCGATCCATTCTGTAGTCTGTGCGCCTTAGGGAGGCATCAGAATCTCAAATAAACTGATAAACTCTAACACTTAGAAGTAATGACATGATGAAAAATGACATGAGAAGACGACATGAGAAGACGTGTCACGAGTGACTAGCTGGACTGACCTTTGTCCATCTTCCAGAGTTTTCTGCTCCTAGCACCACACAGGAGCTGCTGAATCATGTCCAAGGGTCCAAGGGTAACACGGAATAATTGGGAAAGGACACTGACCAGGAGACAGCCTCATGGACAAATTGTGCAGACACTTGTCCCCAGGTCAGTTGGGATTCAGGAAGTTTTTGTTAACACCATGAGTTGACACTGGGTGAGAAGATGACAGTGAAGATGAGATGTACCCTTTCCCAAAGCCTTTTGTACCATGTAATTCCTACCATCACCATTCCGCCTCTGGAATTTATTGGAACCCCAGAGGAAAAGGGGGAAGAGAATGCCAGCATAACTGGGGTTAATATCCCAGAAGAATAGTAGCTAGAATATACAAAAATAAAGTCACTTTTTTTTGCATAGTCATGTTTGTTTTCTGAGTTGTACCACTTCACTAAATTTTTTAGCTTTATTGCTATTTTTTTATTTTATTTTTTAGTTGGAGTCTCACTCTGTCACCCAGACAGGAGTGTAGTGGCACACTCATGGCCATCCCAGCATCAACCCACTGGGCTCCGGCAATCCTTCTGCCTCAGCCTTCCAAGTAACTGGAAGTACAGGGGCGTGTTACCATGCCTGGCTAATTTTTAAATTTTTTTTGTACAGACAAGGTCTTGCCAAGTTGCCCGGGCTGGTCTCGAACCTGCAGACTCGGGCAATTCACTCGCCTCAGCCTCCCAAAGTGCTGGGATTACAGGCTGAGCCACCGAACCCAGCCTTAGCTTTACTTTCAAATCACGTAATCTATACCGAGGGACTATGCTATGCGAAGTCCCAAAAGTGCCTTCAGAGCACTATGCAGCTTAATTCATTTAAAGTAGAAGCCTGAATGCTGCACAAAGTACCTTCAGTGTTCAGAAAAAGGTGTTCCATTAAGTATGCTTGCTATCTCAAATCTTGGTTGCGACATTGTGTATTTCTTTGTATTACTTGCTTCAGCCTAACACAATGGTTGTATAATCTAGGAACGTGGGGACTGTGTATTACTATTCCTCTAGACTTTCTTAATTAATGGAGTCATCTTGGAACATTTGTTTCTCTACAGAAACATCTTTTCTTTTGCTATCCCAAGCTCTTCCCAAGAGTCATTGCTTGGCTTCTCAATGGAGTTCTGATGACAGAGGATGCCTGCTGGCTGCCTACCGCAATGCCTGGGCAGGTTTCCAGCTGCAGAAGACCCTTCTTCAGCACATGACTTTGATGGTGTCAATGTCAGGGAATTGGGCACGTGGCTGGAGAATAATGTGGGGGCAGCCAGAGCTCTGGATCAAGCTTCAGTGAACCCTTGCAAAGATGGCAAACAAACACACACAAAAAAGCCAAACCATTTACAGATCTTAGTCACACCGATGAAATTAACCAACGGCAAACTGTCCATGCCAAATGCCAAGATCAAAGCACAACTTGCAGTTTAAAGCAGCTGGGAGTGTGGTCGTCTGTGTTCTGCCCAAGAGCAAGGCACCCTCCTGCTCTGAATCTCCGTCCTCTGCCTCATTGTGTTATTACAAGAGTCCAGTGAGGAAGGCTCTTTGTATCTAAAACTGCTTAAGAATATATTGTGAATGTCAAGAACCAGACCAAATTTGTTTTCTGTGATTATAGGTTTAACATATTAAACCTATTTAGGGAGTGTGTGTCTGTTAACCCTTTAGATGTACTTCTGGAAGAAGATATCTTGGGGGAATTTTCATTTGCCTTGGAAATTCTGGCCTTCAAGAGTTTTATTTATATAGAAAAGGGCATCTTGTTTCCAAATATCTTTGAGCCTCTGACTTTTTTCTCATTCCTCCAGTCAACACATTTGTTCACAGATCTGGGACCACTGAGCCTCCATCTGGAAGATTATCTCTGTCCCAGACTCTGAAACCCACCGAGTACCCAACAAGAGGCCCAGGCTTGCTGCTCAGAGCCTCTTGGAGGGCCAGAGGAGGTCAGCTGGAGTGTCAGTCCAGGAAGCCAGCACTACACAGAACAGTCATGAGTGACTACCTATGAATTCTGATCTGGAACAGCATGGAGAGCAAGGTGGAGAAGCCAGAGTCAGGTGCAGAGCCCTTGGTTGTGCTCAGGCCAGAGCACAGAGACCGAAGGACCTAACACTGGCCACGGGCAGGAGAGGGGAGGTGTCCATGGCTGAGCACAGAGCTTGTGGTCAGTTGCCAGTTACACTGTGTGGGAGAGGGTTGACTTGCCCTAGACACAGAGGTTTGGGGCCCCATCCCCAGAGGGAAGTCTTGCAGCTGGTCTTCCTTTGACCTTGACACCCTACTTGAACTTGAACTGGATTTCTGATGACCCCACTGCTCCTCCAAAGGACTGTCTGTCCTGCCTCAGGGACCTCCTTTTCCCTGCACGTTTCCTAACACTGGTCTGCATGCCTAGAACCCTGTCTGCTACCATTGGCCTCATCTCTGTTTGGGCAAATTCCCTAGAGCTTGGTCTTGTTCTGACTAATGAGCTTTGTGTCCTTATGGACAGATTTCCAGGCTTCGGATTCCTCTGGGAACCTGTGCCTGCTGAACCTGCCTCCAGGGCCGTCCTGGGCTCATGGTGTTTCTGATTTCTTCTTTACACATGCCCTGTTAGTCCTGTCCCCAGCTCACAGAACTCTCTTTTCTTACTCTTTATGACTTCGAATACAATCTCCATATTTGTGTTTATTATCTAAGTCTTTCCTGCTAAATTGTCAACTTCCTGAGAAGGGTTAATGTCAACTCTCTTTCCTTCACTGTTGACTTCTTAGTGCTGGAGCATTTGTTGAATGAATTAATAAATAACTGCAAATAAATGAATGTACATATACCCTTTCTTTCTACAAAGTAATTTTAGGCAGCTTCCTTTCACATCTATTATTTTCCTTAATTCAGGGACAACTTCTAAAGGGTTTGAATCCTTTTTGTTTTTTTTTTGTCATTCTCACTCTGTCAGCCAGGCTGGAGTGCAGTGGCATGCTCACGGCCACTGCTGGGCTCAGGTAATCCTTCTGCCTCAGCCTTCCGCCTCAGTCTTCCAAGTAGCTGGAACTACAGGCACGTGCTACCATACCCGGCTAATATTTTGATTCTTGTAGAGATGAGGTCTCGCCAAGTTGCCCAAGCTGGTCTCAAACCTGTGAACGCAGGCAATCCTCTTACCTCGGTCTCCCAAAGTGCTGGGATTATAGGTGTGGGCCACCATGCCTGGCTTGAATCATTTATAAAGATAAGAGAAAAGAGGCCCAGAGAGTGTTCATGTGTCCATTGGCTTAAGGCCACACAGCATGGTTGGGCAGGGCTGGTTGGAACCCAGATCCTGGGACTGGTTGGCTGGCCCCAAACTGACAAGTTTTGGGCTCAGGTGCACACACACACGCGTGCGCGCGCGCACACACACACACACACACACACACACACACACACACTAGGAGGGGATGGATAGGCTGTGCATGAGTGTGGGCTACTGACTATAAATAGTAACAGGCATGACACTCCCTACAGCTCTGGAGAAGATGCCTGTGGAGCAGGAGGCACTGAGTGTGACATTCCTGACATTTCAGTGTCCACAAGCCATGGTGACACATCACCACAGTCCTAGAACTGTCCCTGGGGGCTGCTGGGTAGACTGAAGTGCTGTGAGAAGTGCCTGAGGATTCAGAGAAGAGACCCAGAGCCTCCCTGGAAGCTTCTGGACTCTCCCTACCTCCCTACCCCCCACATCTATGACCCCTAAATGTTTTTCGTGCCTGCATTTCAAACAACTACATTGTTAGAATTTCCAAAAGAACTCCCCCTTGTTTGGGGATCATGGGAAAGCCGATGCGTCTCCAGTTCGGACTCTGCTGACTCCTCCTCCCACTCCATCTCTGCCAGTCCAGCCACCCCCACAGCAGCACCTGTTCCAGGCAGGGCCAGGGCCTCTGCCTCTACCCACCCTCACACTCTGCATGCTCTGCTTTCCATCTGCCGACTCCATACCCAACTTCTGAGCCCGCTCTGGATGGTTTCATGTCTTCCTAGATGCCCCCTCCCCGCCCTTGACCTGCAGGTCTCACTTGGTCAGAGTAATCAGGGTCTGGGGGGTGTCACCCCCAAGGAGGCAACAGGAAGTCACCTCTTGCACCTCTTGTCCTGGCTGTTTACCTGTTCTGGCACTTTCTGGACAGGCCAGAGCCACCTCAGCATGTTCAGCCCTCTCAGGGCTGAGTCACCAGCCTTTTGCTTGTGATATTTCGTGGCGCCTCTGATAACATCTGATAGCACTCCTTTGTTGACGGAGCAGAAAATGTGAGAAGTCAGAAGCTAGCTGCCAGGAGCTGGGGGAGCCAGTCTGACTGTCCTGCCGTGGCCACTCTATTCCCATGAACCTCGTAGGGTGTGCAGGGCCCCATTAGGGCAGGCCACTAAGCAAAACTCCCCCAGAAGTAAGCTTGAAAGGAGGACAGCTCTGACGAGGCCCCGTGGTGGAGGAGATCACCCTGTGGCTGGGTGTGTGTCTGCTTTTGCCACCAAGGGAAACTCTCACTCTCACTGAGTCCCAGTTTATTCATTAGTGTGGGAAGGCGCTGAATTGGGCACCTCTCAGATCCTTTTCAGCTGGCAATTGTCTATTTTACTTATTGAGTTGGAATCTCACTCTGTCACCCAGACTGGAATGCAGTGGCACACTCATGGCCACCACAGTCTCAACCTGCTGGGCTCAGGCTATCCTTCTGCCTCAGCCTTCCAAATAGCTGGAACTGCAGGTGCATACTAGCATGCCTGGCTGATTTTTTTATTTATTGTAGAGACGAGGTCTTGCCAACTTGCCCAGGCTGGTGTCGAACCCCTGGACTCAGGCAATTTTCTTCTCTCTGTTTCCCAGAGTGCTGGGATTACAGGTGTGAACCACTGTGTCTGACCAACTGGTAATTTTAATGTGATTTAAGTTATTCCCACAAGTCTCGACTCCCAACAAATGTGGGCACTGAGTCATTTGTCTGGCCTGCCTGCCACATGTGTTCACGCTCCCTCCTTCCTTCTGAGTTCCTTCCCCTTCCCCTCTCCTCTCCCTCACTTCAGAGGTCACTCTCGAGGGATCTGACCCTGAGGCCTGAGCACCCCAATCTGCTATCTTCACACAGAGTTGCTTGCACCTATGAGGGTGGGCACAGCTCAGCTCATCAAGCAAGCCACTGGGGGTGATTTTGAAGCCCTGCTCAGGCCTCCTCATGGGGCTTGCTGAACCCTTCAGACCCCTCCAGATTGGCCTACTTGTGAGATGGTCCTGGAACTCAGTAAAACAGCGTACTCCTCCTCCTTGCCCTGTGAGCGCCTCCACTGAGTGGGGGCAGCAGAGGCCGCCGCATTTCCTGGGCTCCCTTGCGGTGTGGGTTTTTTGGAGGCTGTTTTGTGTTTTTCACTTCCTGGCGGTCCTGCCAAGTGCCCTCCAGCCTCCAGAGCAGCCAGGCAGGTTCAGCTGAGGATTCTGACCACTGCCGCCTTGCTCCCCAGCATATCAAGTAGGCCTGGGTTGCCACGGTCAGTGCTTCCTGTTCTCTCAACTGTCACCCCTGCTGGGGCGGGTGGTGGTGGAGTCTGGGTGTGTGTGTACATGCCTGCAGCCTGCGCTTCCCAAACTCAGACCCAAACCCAAACCACTTTCGGGTAGCATCGGGGCCACTGGAGTAGCTGGTTTATGTTCACTTGCATGGTTTCAGCCTGTAGAGCTTCAAACATGACTTGAATGACAAGAATAACAAAGACAGAAGTATTCATTCTCAGCCGGGCGCAGTGGCTCAAGTCTGTAATCCCAGCACTTTGGGAGGCCAAGGCGAGAGGATTGCCTGAGCCCCGGGGTTCGAGACCAGCCTGGGCAACTTGGCGAGACTTTATCTTTCCAATAAATCAAAAATTAGCTGGGCATGGTGGTGCACGCCTGTAGTTCTGGCTGCTTGGAAGACTGAGGTGGAAGGATCACCTGGACCCAGCAGGTCGAGACCGTGGTGGCCATGAGTGTGCCACTGCACTCCAGTCTGGGCGACAGAGTGAGACTCTGACTTAAAAAAAAAAAAGAGTCTGGGCTACATACCTCTTAAGGGGTCCTTCAACTCTCACACAGGAAAAATTTAGGATCACAGAGAATTAAAAGTGTGCTGGCTGGCTGGTCAGGATCGCTGGTTTGCGGGATAACTACATGCTCATTCTGCAGCTGCACACCAGAAACTAGAGTTGCGCACTCAGTAGGAGCCCAGCAAAACCTTAATTACTTGAGCTGTCCTATTTTTGAGACCCCTGCGCTGGCACTATGCTGATCGGAATGTGACCAATCCACACGGCGTGTATGAAGTGCCTTAGCGTGGGTCTCAGTAAATGTTCAGTAAACCTGAACTCAAATCCAGTAGTCAAGTGACCCTCTTGGGCACTGAGGTGGGAAGAAGGGCTGGCTTTGCTTGAGTGACCACCCAAGTGGCTGTTGCACGTATCACAGATGGAAAGTCGTGCCCACCGAGGTTTGGGTGGCAGCCACATGACGGTGTGGGGGAACATGGGCTCAAGTGGCTGGGTCCAGAGGACCAGATGGAAGGGAGGGGAGAGAAGGCTGGGTGGTGGCAGAAGCTGGGCTACAAGGGCCTGATACTTATCACGTTTGGAGTTTGATTGTTATCCTGAAGGTTCTGAGACATCAATGGGAATTTTTTTTTTTTTTTGAGTCGGAGTCTCACTCTGTGGCCCAGGTTGGAGGACAGTGGCATGCTCATGGCCACTGCAGCCTCGACCTGCTGGGCTCAGGGGATCCTTCCACCTCAGCCTTCCAAGTAGCTGGAACTAAAGGCATGCACCACCACGCCCGGCTAATTTTTTGATTTATTGTAGAAATGAGGTCTTGCCAAGTTGCCCAGGCTGGTCTCGAACCCGTGAGCTCAGACAATCCTCTCACCTCAGCCTCCCAGGGTTGGGATTATAGGCATGAGTCACCACGCCCAACCATCAGTGGGAAATTTTAAGTGGAGAAATTTCATGCCTAGATTTTAGTTTGGGAAGAACCCCCTGGCTAAGCTTGGAGAGAATGGGTTAGTGGGAAGGAATACCAAGGGCAGGGAGCCAGCAATGAAGTTGTCAGAGCTCCGGGTGAGACACAGTGGGGGTTCTAAGGGTGGCCAACCCTTTGTCTTATAAGAAAAGAGGTCTCAGAGTGGGCGTTGTGGTCCACAGCTCTAAGACTGGTGAGACGCTGGCCTTGGTCATTGCCACATTTAGGTATCTCTTTGATATTACTTAATATTCTTTCTCTAATTCAATAAAACTCTTTCCCATGGAAAAGGATGATGGGGTTGTTGTTTTCCATTTTTACAGTCCTTCAAAGAGTGATAGTCCCTTCCTTCTCAGGTAGAGAAGAAAGTCATAAACACCAGGGCTATAATCTCCACTCTTTAGCTATGATGGGTCAGGGACAAGATGCTTTGTCCCCCAGGGACTGTGTCACAGTCCAGGTATCGAAGTTAAAAGTTAACTTTTAGTAGTAACTGAGGGACTAACTCTCTTTCCCCAGCAAGATTTCCAGACATGCCTCATTCTTGGGGTTATGCATTCGCCCCTGGAAGTTCCAGAGAACTGCAAGATTCAGGTCACTGGGGGCATCACACTCCTTAAACTTGAAGTAATATGGAGTGGAGACTTCAGAGCTGGTGACCACTGGGGACCTCACTTTAGAGCCCAAAGGATAGACTGAGACTCCAGCTCAAGGAAGACAGTCTGAGTTTTATCTCTAGCACCCAACACAGTACCTGGGGGAAATAACAGCTCACAAATATTTGCCAAATGGATGAATGAATGTTAAGCATGTTTGAATAGCATGTTTTATACCATATCCACAAAAGAAGAACAGCTCTATGATCATCTTGACAAATGCAGGAAAAACACATGACAATATTCAGCATTCATTTATGGCAAAATCTCTCAGCAAACAACCTCAAGCTATAGTACTAATATTAGACAAAGTAGACAGTAAACCAAGAAGCATCATTAACAAGGGATATATCATGGTTATAAAATATTCAATCCACCAGGAAGACAGAACAACTCAAAAATTTGTATGTTCCTTAATAACATAGCTTCGGCCGGGCTCAGTGGCTCAGCCCGTAATCCCGCGCTTTGGGAGGCCGAGGTGAGTGAATTGCCTGGGCCCACGGGTTCAAGACCAGCCTGGGCAACATGGCGAGACCTCATCTCTACAATAAATCAAAAAAAATTAGCCAGGCTTGGTGGCGCATGCCTGTAGTTCCAGCTACTTGGAAGACTGAGGCGGAAGGATCGCCGGAGTGCAGCAGGTCGAGGTTGCAGTGGCCGGGAGTGTGCCACTGCCCTCTAGCCTGGGTGACAGAGTGAGACTCCAACTCAAAAAATAATAATAATAATAACATAGTTTCAAATTATTTGAAGAAAAATGGGCCGACTAGAAGGAGGAGTAAATAAAGTAATAATCATAGTAGGAAAATTTAGCACATCTTTCAGTAAACGATAGGATGGGCAAAAATGAGAACAAAGACAGGTAATTTGAAAAACTTATTTAACCAACTTAAACTAAATGGCAGAAGAACATTGCACCCCAACAGTTGAAGAATACACACTGGCTTCAAGTGCATACAGACCTTTTTATAAATTTAATCACATGCTGAGTCATAAAACAAGTCTTAAAAAATGTCAAAGAATTTAAATCCCACAGACTGCACTCTGGTGTTATTTGGCTAGAAATCAACAAAAAAAAAGATAACTAGAAAATCTCAGTGTGTTTGGAAATTCAAAAATATACTTCAAGATAAACCACAAGTCAAAGATGAAATGACAATGGAAATTAGAACATTTTTGAACTGAATTATAATGCAAATATACTAAATACGAATTTGTGGGCTGCAACTGAACTTATGCTTACATGAAGCTGTATCAAAAAAGACTTCAAATAATAGTCCAAATAATAATAATAAATATTCTAAGAAGTTAGAATAAGAATTACAGATTAAAACCAAAGAAAGTGCCAGGTTCGGTGGCTCAGCCTGTAATCCCGCGCTTTGGGAGGCTGAGGTGAGTGGATTGCCTGAGTCCGTGGGTTCGAGACCTGCCTGGGAAACTTGGCGAGACCTCATCTCTACAATAAATCAAAAAATCAGCCGGGCATGGTAGCGCATGCCTGTAATTCTGGCTACTCAGAAGGCTGAGGTGGAAGGATCGCCGGAGCCCAGTGGGTCGAGGCTGCAGTGGCCGGGAGCGGCCACTGTACTCCAGTCTGGACTACAAAGTGAGACTCCAACTCAAAAAAAAAAAAACAAAGAAAGTATAATAAACCATTCGCTGTGACTCACAACTGTAATGCCAGCACTTTAGGAGGTTGAGGTGAGAGGATTGCCTGAGTCCATGAGTTCGAGACCGACCTGGGCAACCTGGTGAGACCAGAAAATTTAGCCAGATGTGGTGGCGCATGCCTGTAGTTCCAGCTACTTGGAAGGTTGAGGCAGAAGCATCACCTGAGACCAGCAGGTTGAGGCTGTGGTGGCTGTAAGTGTGCCACTGTGCTCCAGCCTGGGTGACAGAGTGAGACTCTGACTCAGAAAAAAAAAGAAATAATCAAAATAATTGAATATATTATTTAAAACATTCCTACAAAGAATACTCCAGACCCACATGGCTTCTCAAGTGAATGCTACCATATACAAAAGAAATATCATAAATTTTACATAACTTTTCTAGAAAACAGAAAAAAAGGAAAGATTCCTCAAGATTTTTATGAGACCAGAAAAACCTGCTTCCAACATTTGGTAAGAACTTTACAAGAAAGGAAAATTATAGGACATAAATGCAAAAATATTAAGCAAAATATAGCAAACCATAAAAAGCATTATAAAGAAAAAAATAATTCATCACAACCAAATTAGATTTATTTCAAGAAAGCAAAGTTGGTTTATCATTGAAAAATTGATTTAAAAAATTTATCAGTGTTCTTTATCACATTAATGGAATAATGTAATAAATGGATAAAATTATACAATCATCTCAATAAATGTAGAAACAGCATTTGATAAAATGCAACATGCATTTATAAAAAATTCTTAGCACACTGATAATGGAAGAGAATTTCCTTAATCTGATTTTTAAGGATCTATTTTAAAAATTCATTGCGAACAATATGAAGGTGGATTTTTGTGTTTCCCTCTAAAAACAGAATAAGACAAGGACTCTTGCTTGAATAGTCCCTTGCTTCTCAACTTAAGGTCATAGCACAAGAAGATAAGAAAAATAAATAAAAGGTATAGGGACTGGAAAGGAATAAAACAGCAATTACTTGCATATTATGTAATTTTGTGTTTAGAAAATTCCAGATAATCTACAGATAAACTATTCGGTTTAATAAGTGAACTTAACAAGGTTGTTGGAAATAGTCAATGTATAGAAATCAGTTATATAAACTACAATTGCAACCTATATTTAAAAGATAGTGTTTTTAAAATGGAATAAATGTAACACAATGAATAAATTTCGTTAGAAATAAATCCAACAAAAACACATTCAAGAATTCTTTGTTGAAAACTACAAATCACTATTAAGAACATAAAGAAAGCATAAATAAATGGAGAAAAGTTTATGAGCTAAAAATTCAATTATCTCAAGATATCAGTCCTCAAATCGATTTATTCCAGTGCAATGCAATCTCAATAAAAATTCCAGCAGGTATTTTGCAAAAATTAATAGACTGATTCTTAAAGCTATAGGACTATAATAACCAAGCAACTTTGAAGAACAAAATTGGAAGAAATTCTCAATTGAATACCAAGACTTAAGAAAGACTTCAGAGTGGTATTGACACAGGAGGGACAAACAGATGATCAGAACAGAGCAGGAAATCCAGAAAAACCCACACACATAGGCACACCTGATTTGTGATTAAAGTGCTGCTGCAGAGCAGTGGGAGCAGGATGTCTTTTTAATAAATGGCGATGGATGCAAAACAATGAAACGTGGTCCCTTTCTTACACCACACCTAAGAATCAGTTCTGTAAGTGAAGGAAGCCGGACACAAAAGGCCACATATTGTAAGAGATTCCATTTATATGAAAGTTTAAAAATAGGCAAAACCGTGATATGGTATTAGCAGTCAGAATGGTGGTTACCTTTTGGGAGGAGCAGTAGGTAGTCATAGGGAGCACCAAAGACATAGCTACTGGGGTGTGTGTGTGCGTGTGTGTGTGTGTGTGTGTGTGTGTGTGTGTCTGTTTGAGGCAGCTTCAACCTGCTGGGTTCAGGTGATCCTTCCGCCTCAGCCTTCTAAGTAGCTGGAACCACAGGCACACGCCACCATGCCCAGCTAATTTTTTGATTTATTACAGAGATGAGATCTCACCAAGTTGCCAAGGCTAGTCTTGAACCCCTGAGCTCAGATAGCCTTCTCGCCTTGGCCTCCCAAAGTGCTGGGATTATAGGCTTGAGTCACTGCACCCAGCCCTGATTTCTTCTTCTTCTTCTTTTTTTTTTTGGAGTCAGTCTCTGTTACCCAGTCTGGAGTGCAGTGGCGTGCTCACAGCCACTGCAGCCTCGACCTGCTGGGCTCAGGTGATCTTTCCGCCTCAGCTTTCCAAGTAACTGGAACTTCAGGCATGCACCACCACGCTCGGCTACTTTTTTGATTTATTGTAGAGACGAAGGTCTCACCAAGTTGCCCAGGCTGGTCTCAAACCCATGGGCTCAGGCAATCCTCTCACCTCGACCTCCCAAAGTCGATTATAGGCATGCAGGGATTATAGGTATGAGTCACCACGCCTGGCTCGGGTGCTTTTAAGTTTCTATTTCTTGTACTGGAAAGTGGTTCCATGAGCGTATTCACCTTTTGATAACTCAAACTATACCTTAAGGTAAGCACACTTTTCTGTCTACATGCTATATTTTAAATAAACATTTTTGACCTTGCCACTTTATAGCTTTATAATGTTGAACAAATTATATCATCTTTGTAGACCTCCCTTTTTATTGTTTGTTTGTAGGATGGGGATTATAATAGTCTCTACCTCGTAGGATGTGAGAAAGAAATATGTTTCATAAATAAGCACTTCATTCAGTGACTGGCCCATACTGGAAGCTTGATAAACATTCAATTTTATTAGAAGCTAAGGTCACTTAGTGATGGACGTGGGATTAGTCGATCCAAACAAGGTACTTTTCCTATCACATATCTTTTTTTTTTTTTTTTTTTGAGTAGGAGTCTCACTCTGTCGCCCAGACTGGAGTGCAGTGGCCGCTCCCGGCCACCGCAGCCTCGACCTGATGGGCTCCGGCGATCCTTCCGCCTCAACCTTCCAAGTAGCCGGAATTACAGGCATGTGCTACCATGCCCGGCTGATTTTTTGTAGAGATGAGTTCTCGCTGCCCAGGTGGGTCTCGAACCCGCAGGCTCAGGCAATCCACTCACCTCAGCCTCCCAAAGGCGCGGGATTACAGGCTGAGCCACCGAGCCCGGCTCCTATCACATATCTTATATCATATGGCTGCTTAATAGCAGAACTTGAATGGAAGGCTAGATTTAAGTAGGATTTGCTGTGCATTATCACAGATAATCTTCATTCTCAATTTCATATTTTGTAAGCGATCAAGCGTATTCATCTCCCCGTTCACAATTCCTATAAACATACTTTGGAATCTCAAGTATTTTAGTGTGTCTTCCCTCACTAAAAACAAAAGTAAGCCCTAAATATTCCAGTGGCGTGCTCACCAAGTTAGAAAATTGCCCAGGATTATTGTCTTCACCCAGTCCCCCAAAGGGAGAAGGACACACAGCTGACCTGAGCCCGCAGGCAGGGTTGTCCAGCCACTAATTACCTATCAAATTCTCATGTTTATAGAGCAGCATTGTTTAGTGTGAATTAGGTTGTAACCAAGCCTTCATTAAGCAGCGTAAAGGAAAAAGAAATTAAAAGACACATTGGCTCCCCAAAAAGAAAGGTTTGGGAAAGCACTCAAAGATGGCGGCATCTAAGAGAAGAGCCATGTGTCTTATTAATTTGCACATCAACAGACTTCTGTCCAGTAGCTCTGGATCACAGTGAATGCACTTTTGGATGTGAATCCGTGGTTCTTGAATCTCTTTTTTTTTTTCACTCAGCCTGCGTCCTCTCCCGCTTGCTCTCCTGAAAGAAAGCAAGAATGATGATCTTGGTTTCCGGGGTTCTACAGGATCAGAGACACTTCTCTAGTAATGAAATATAGAAATGATCCCTGAAAGTATAGTCTTGGTTCTTGAATATTAATGAAATCAGTGAGCAAGAATTAATGATATCTGGTGCCTGAGTGACAGTAAAGACCAGGTCCAGACTGGGCTAAGAGTTCAGGCCCTTCTCACGGTCTCTTTCTATGGGATCACGCTGTCTGAGACTACTGTGAGAAGAACTTCGTATCCTGCTGAACTCACCCTTGACAAATATGTGAATGCTACTGAAAATTGATACACAACCTGTGTCAAAAGGATTAAAGTCATTTTTAATTAGCTGTTCATTACAACAATCTGGGGCAGGTTAATGTGATCAGCTAGAGTAGGCGGCACGTTGGAGAAAGCATGAACTTTGGAGGGGCAGATTTGAAGTCAAACCCTGACTCTGCCAAATCACTACCTGTATGACCTTGAGTTAGTCATTTGATCTCTCTCAGCCTCAATTTCCTTTTCTTAGGGAGAGGGTTGATAGTACTACAAAGAGCATAAAGGGGTTGAACTCCATTCATGGAAGCTATTTAGTATTCCAGTTCATGTACTGTACCAAACACAGTAACCAAGAAGACGTGGCCCTGCCCTTAGGTGGACCAAGGGTAGAGTTGGGGAGAAAGCCCATAATGACACACAGATTTATAGTGCTCAAGAGGCAATGAAACTGACATATGGGGACAAAATAAATCTCCAGTCAGGAGACAGAACCGATATAGTTAGTTTATTAGAATTACCCCATTCTTGATTTATTTTCATCAGTGTAATGACAGTAAGGAAATGCATGTGGAAAATGTTCCTTCTCCCTTGTAATCAAAGGAATGCAAATCAAAGTAAACTTTAGGAAACTTTTTACAGCAAACTATCAAAACATGTAAAAAGTGGTAATGTCTCATGCTGGGGAAGACATGACGAGACTGGAAACAGCTAGTATTGTTTTGTAACCTTTTTAGAACACAATGTACTTCTTAGTTCATTTCTTAGTCCATTTTCTGTTACTAGAACTGAATGTCTGAGACTGGGTAATTTATTTAAAGAAGGAATTTTTTTAACAGTCTGGAGGCTGCAAAGTTCAAGGTTGAGGGGACACACCTGGTGAAGATTTTCTTGCTGATGGCGTCTCTTCACAGCCCCAAGGTGGCACGGGGCATCACATGGCAGGGTGCTGAGTGTGCTCAGGTCTCTCTTCCTCTTCTTATAAAGTGACCAGTCCCACTCCCATGACAACCTGTTAACCCATTGACACATTAATCTATGAATCCACAGCCCAATCACGCCTTAAAGGCCTCGCCTATCAATACTGCCTTGTTGAAGATTGAGTTTCAGCATGAGTTTTGGAGACAGCATTCAAACCATCACTTTCTGGTAAAGGAAAACGTTTGTTCACTGCCATGGTTTCTAATAAAGCAAAAGCTTATATGTGACTGAAATGTCCAACCACAGAGAATATCTAAAAAAAAGACAGCCTATCAGCATGCAATTTTTAAAAAATTATCATTTTAAAGAGTATGTAGAAACATCAAGTCTTTTATGATATAAACTTTAAAAAGCAGACTGCAAAATAATAAGTATGGTATGATTGCAACAACATGAAAATGTTCATACATGGCAAAGAATGGGAAACATATACACAGGGGAAGATAGTTTTTTACTAGAATAATGAGATTATGACTATTGCCTCAGAATTTTACTTTAATGTTATTGTATTGTTTTTGAAAGAAAACAATCTTTGACAGAGCTATGGTTTCTTGTTCAGCTTTCTCTAATGTATATCTCACTGTCCCAAACTATTAGTAAAAGTCATTGAAAATAAAAACACTTCTCCCAGCATGATCAGCTAATTAGTTAACACAGTTAACATTTAGGCAAACACTTTCATTAAAAATCTAAAATCAACCTCAAACTATAAGAATCTTAGAAAATGCAGGCGACACCCTTATGGAAATTGGAACTGGCAACCAATTCCTGATCAAAACCCCAAGTGCCCATACCATAAGACATAAGATGGACAAGTGGGACCTCATCAAACTGAAGAGCTTCTGCAAAGCAAAAGAAACCATCAAGAGAGCGGGGAGACAGTTCACAGAATAGGAAAAATATTTGCCAACTGTATATATGACAAAGGCCTAGCAGCTAGGATCTACAAGGATCTCAAATGCCCCTAAAAGAAAAAAGACAAACAGCCCCATTAAAAAGTGGGCAAACACATGAATAGACACTTCTCAAAAGAAGATATATGGGCAGCCAATAGATACATGAAAAAGTGCTCAGCCTCACTAATCATCAGAGAAATGCAAATCAAAACCACATTGAGATACCACCTAACCCCAGTAAGAATGGCCATCATTAATAAAACGAACAACAACAGATGCTGGCAAGGATGTGGACAAAAAGGAACACTTCTACACGCCTTGTGGGAATGCAGACTAGTGCAACCTCTTTGGAAGACAGTGTGGGGATTTCCGAAAGAACTGGAAATTGACTTTCCATATGACCCAGCAATCCCCCTATTGGGAATATACCCAGAGGAACACAAATCATTCTACAAAAAAGATACCTGCACACGCATGTTTGTTTCAGCTCTATTCACAATAGCAAAAACATGGAACCAACCATGCTGTCCATGGAAGATGGACTGAATAAAAAAAATATGGTACATATACACCATGGAATATTAGGCAGCCATAAAGAAGGACAAACATATGGACCTCACAGCAACTTGGATAGATTTAGAGTCTATCATACTCAGTGATCTATCACAGAAACAAAGAACAGAGTGCCATGTGTTCTCACTCATAAGTAGATCTTGAACAATTATCATAATACTCTAAGAAAGGGACTGCCAGGGGAGGGAGGGGCACACCTCATCAACAAGGGTACCTGCATAATGAACATTTGTACACCTAACCCTGAATTGTACCCCAGCCAGGCTCGGTGGCTCAGCCTGTAATCCCGTGCTTTGGGAGGCCAAGGTGAGTGGATTGCCTGAGCCCGTGGGTTTGAGACACGCCAGGGCAAATTGGCGAGACCTCATCTCTACCATAAATCAAAAAATGAGCTGGGCATGGTAGCGCGCACCTGTAGTGGTTTTTTTTTTTTTTTGAGATGGAGTCTCCCTCGGTTACCCAGACTGGAGTGTGTCGGGAGCTCTCTAACCCCGCAATCTCCACAGCTTGGAAATCATCATAACTAGTTCACAGCTAAATGAAATACAGACTAAAAAAAAAATCATACAAAGGATCAATGAGACGAAAAGCTAGTTCTTTGAAAGGATAATTAAGATTGACAGACCTCTA
>NW_007255963.1:463141-466062 GCF_000164805.1 Carlito syrichta | reverse complement strand
GCCAGAATTACAGGTGTGCGCCACCACGCCCGGCTGATTTTTTGATTTATTGTAGAGATGAGGTCTCGCTGCCCAGGCGGGTCTCGAACCCGCGGGTTCAGGCAATCCACTCACCTCAGCCTCCCAAAGGCGCGGGATTACAGGCTGAGCCACCAAGCCCGGCTAGTTCCAGCTACTTGGAAGGCTGAGGCAGAAGGATCGCCGGAGCCCAGCAGGTCTAGGCTGCGATGGCAGGGAGCGGCCACTGCACTCCAGTCTGGGCGACAGAGTGAGACTCCAACTCAAAAAAAAAAAAAAAAAATCCAAAATCAGTGGGTTGAATTTTCTGGATACATTGTTCACATTTTTATTTATATTTATTTGATCCTAAGAGGATTTAAAGGCTGCAGAATTTACTAACATGAATACTTAATTCTCTCAGTATTAGCAGTAACTGTGTTCCTGACTTTAAGTATATCTACAGTTGTGAAATCAACTTTATTTAACCTGGGGTTTTTATTTTTACCTAAAAATAGTGAAGTCTTTGACATGGATACTTTAGCATAGCCAAAAATAGAATTAAAATTAGTTTCCCTTGTAAAGAACCCAATTGTTAAGACTTTTTTTCTTAAAAGGTATATATCTCCTTCTAAAAGCATCATTATCCAGAGAAAGGAGCTCTTTATCTGCATCTGAAATTCTAAGAGACAAAACAATTGAGCCCTTTCTAATAGAATATTGAGATTACATTTGTTTTCCTTCTCATATCCTAGTTTGAGTTAGTTCTGAGTTATTACCCTCAACATAGTTAGTGAAATATACATGCCATGCTACTGTTATTAGCTCTTATGTATGAGAAGTACATTCATTCCCTTAGATGGCAAACACGTTCCAGGAATTTAAATTGCATAATACAATGCCTATAATGTCATAGTTGTTATTCACTTAGCCTGGAATTTTTGCTGGTCAGGAGGTGGAATAGAATATATACACTGGCGACAGCCGTGGCCAGTAAATCTCAGTGTATGTTGTCTCAGTCACTGCTGCTCTTACTCTGTACTCTCTTCTGGAAGAACCTCATATTCACTCTTAGTTTCAGCCACCACCTATGCATTGATGACTCACACCTCTCTCTATATATATACTCAGTCTTCACATTATACAGTCAATTTTTTACTGAACATGTGGAATCCCACGAGTACCTTAAATCTTATTCATCTGAAATAGACCCATTTAGATTTCAAGCATGTTTTTGCAGGGCCCTGTATATGGAAACAATTTCATTAAAGATTTGTTTACAAAATTCATGGCCCTATAACTTTTAGTGATTTATCAACAGAGATTTAGAATCATTGGTAGAAAAGAGGAGCTTTTGTTTGTTAATCATTCAGATGGTGCCCAGACACTACAAAGATCAGTCAGTTCACATAGATGATCTTTGTAGTGTCTGGGCACCATCTCCTCCTGCTCTGGTTTGACTTTGTATATTTTCCTGTCAAGTGCACCTTTGCTAGCTAGCTTCATATTTCCTGTCAGAAGGAAAAAGCCACAACACTGTTACTGCTCACAGTGCTATGGTACTCGGGGACTTGTTAGTATTGAAGCTATAGATGAACTTGCCTCTGGAGTTCCCTGATGTCATTTGTTTAATGCTGGGCACGTCATTACTCCTGACACTGCATCATAGCTTCCAATGACTTCCTAAAGTCTGCTACTGTGCTACATTTATGATGACCACAAATGCAAGGCCTACCCAGACTGTACGGGGAAATATTTTCTGGTTATCTTAAACTTACCATTTGAAATTGTATAGTATAGCGTAGAACAGCACATTTTTTAGCCATGTCTTCTCTTGATTGCCTTAAGCCATGACTTCTACATTCCTTAAATGTGATCGGAAGGGCGTGAGCCAACCCGTGGGCACACAGATGTGTTCAAGCACAAGTGTCGGCAATGGACGCTTAGTAGCCCAGAGCCCTGAAGTTCTCTGTATCCAATGTGAGTGAGAATCAGTCCAAATCAGCCCCTAAGATTTGAAAAGATGGTAAAGAGTAACCAGGCTGAAGTTGAAGAAAGAATGGGAACCCAGAAACCAACTAGAAAATTTTCTTGAGTGTTTTTTCCTTGGTTTCACAAGGTAACAGAGAGAAATCAAAGCCCAGGACAAGCATGAGGTAGGGATTTTAAGAGAAGACATTCCCCATAATGAAATGGGGCCTCACTGAGATCCACTTGTATGGTAAGACTGAGCCAGAACTAAATTAGCCCTAACGAGGATTGGCAGCCAGATTTATGTGGCCTGGTTGATTAAGGGAGTATCCAAGTTATGGTGGTTTAAAATGGTCGCACATGGGTCATGCAGTACATTCAAGCACACATTCTCTCTAGATGAAGCACCTTCATTCCAGTCCTCAGATTTTTCTTTAAAAAAACATTTCAGAGACAAAGAGCAGCACACAGTCAAACATAACCAAGCATATAATGAAGCAAGCAGCATGTGTGAGAACCACCTAAAAAACAAACAGGAACAGACCTGAGAATACTTTTAGATCTTAAAATTATTGGGAAAAATTGACTATGTTTACTACGGTGAGTTGAATCCTAATCTCTGGAACCTGTGAATATGTTACCTTACATGATAAAGATAACATGGTGCAATGAATTATTTTTGGATTAAGATTATTCTGGATTAGCCAAGTGAGCCCAACGAATCACAGGGGTTAAGATAAAAAAGGAGGCTGGGAAGTCAGTGTCAAAGAGAAAAAAATGGCCAGGCGTGGTGGCTCACAAGGCACGTTGGGAGGCTGAGGTTGGAGGACTGCCTAAGCCTAGGGGTTCAAGAACAGTCTGGGCAACTTGGCGAGACCTCATCTCTACAATACATCAAAAAATTAGCCAGGTGTGGTGGCACGTACCTGTGGTTCCAGCTACTTGGAAGGCTG
>NW_007255963.1:458114-463121 GCF_000164805.1 Carlito syrichta | reverse complement strand
AAAAAAAAAAAAAAAGAGAGAGAGAGACTATAAAGATGGAAGTAGAACTCAGACAGTAAATACAATGCTACACTGCTGACTTTGTTTCTTGCTTTTGTTTTTTGTCAGAGTCTCACTCTGTTGCCCAGGCTGGAGTGCAGTGGCCTGTTCATGGCTGCTGCAGCCTCGACCTGCTGAACTCAGGTGATCCTTCTGCCTCAGTCTTCTGAGTAACTGGAATCACAGGCATGCGCCACCACTCCCAGTTAATTTTTTGATTTGTTGTAGAGATGAGGGCTCACCATGTGGCTCAGACTGGTCCCAAACTCCTGAGCTCAGGCAATCCTCTTGCCTCTGCCTCCCAAGATGCTGGAATTACAGGTGTGAGTCACCACACCCTGCTCACTGCTGACTTTGAGGATGGAGGAGATGGTCACAAGTCTAGTAATGTAGGTGGTTTCAAGAAGTTGCAAAAGGAAAGGAAACAGGTTCTTTCTTAGGCCCTTCAGAAGAAAGCAAGACCTTCCAATACCATGTCTTCAGTCCGGTGAAACGAATTTCTAAATCCTGACCTCCAGAACTGTAAGATAATAAATTCATGTTGTCTGTGGTAACTTGTTATAGCAGTTATAGGAAACTCATACATTGACTATATTTGAAGAAGTAAAGATAAGCTTAAGCTGTCTCTAGAAAGATGAAACTTTATTTAAATTTCAACTGGGATGAGGGTTTTTTAATTTATAATTTTTTAATGGTATTTATACTTTACAAATTTTATAGGTCATTCTTTTTTACATAGTGTTATATTATGGACATTGCCTTTTTATCGTAATAATTCTAACATGTAATTTTTATGGGGACATATAACTTCATCTCATAAATGTATTGTGGTATATTTAACTAATTTCTTATTCACAAGTAATTATGTATACAACAGTTTGCTAGTATAGATAACACAGCAATGAGCATCTTTGTATAGGATTAGTTATCTAAATGCTAATTGTATTCCTAGTTAGATTTCTTTTTCTGAATTATTTTATTTTATTTTTAAAATGTGGGGTATAACTGGGTACGGTGGCTCACACCTATAATCCCAGCACTTTGGGAGGCCAAGATGAGAGAACTGCCTGAGCCCATGGTGAGACCTCATCTCAACAAAAAATCAAAAAAATTAGCTGGGCATAATGGCGCATGCCTTTAGTTCCAGTTACTTGGAAGGCCGAGGCAGAAGGATTGCCTGAGCCCAGTAGGTCAAGGCTGTGGTGGCCATGAGTGTGCCATCAACCTGAGTGACAGAGTGAGATTCCCACTCAAAAAAAAAATGTGGGGGTACAAATGAGGGTTAGATACATATATGGTCATTATACAGGTAAAGTGTAGGTGCCCTTATTGATGTCATATGCCTCCCCCTTCCTGGCAGTGTCCCACTACTGCTAATCCCTTTCTTATAGTGTTATGATAAAAGTTCAGGGTTCACTTATGTGAGTACATGTGGTACTCAGATCTTTGTTTCTGTGATAAAACACTGAGTACAATAGACTCTAATTCCATCAAGGTTGCTGCAAAGTTCATAATTTTCTTTTTCTTTATGGTTGCATAATATTCCATTGTGTAAATGTACCACATTTTCTTTATCCAGTCCACTTTCGAAGGGCAGCACTGTTGGTTCCATGTTTTTGCTATTGTGAACAATGCTGCAATAGACATGTGTGTGCAGGTATCTTTATTACAGAGTGATTTGAGTTCCTCCAGGTATATTACCAGAAGGGGGATTGCTAGGTCGTATGGAAGGTCTATTTTCAGATTTTTTAGAAATCGCCACGCTGTTTTCCACAGAGGTTTTACTAGTTTACATCCCCACCAGCAGTGTAGAGGTGTTTCCTTCTCCCTACATTCTCTCCAGCATCTGTTGTTTTTTGAGTTATTTATGATGGCCATCCTGACTGGAGTTAGGTGATATCTCAGTGTGGTTTTAATGTAGCATTTCTTTGATGATTAGTAAGGCTGAGCATTTTTTCATGTATCTGTTGACTTCTTGCATGTCTTCTTCTGAGAAGTGTCTATTCATATCTTTTGCCCATTTTTTAATAGGTTTTTTTTTTCTTTTGGCACATTTTAGTTCCCTATAGATTCTGGATGTTAGGCCTTTGTCAGATTTACAGTCGGCAAATACTGTTTTCCCATTCTGTGTGTTTGTTGTCTCCCACTCTCTTGATGGTTTATTTTGCTTTGCAGAAACTTTTCAGTTTGATAAGTTTCCAAGTGGATGAGATTAATAGGTAATTCAATGTAGTTGAAGAGAGAAATGATGAACTAGAAGTTCTTAGAAGAAATTCAGAATACAGCACAGAGAGACAAAAAGATAAACAGTACATAAGAGTTAGAGAAGGTAAGGTGAGAATATCTAACTTAAATTTAATCAGAGACCAGAAGGGGAAGAGTGGATAGAAAAAGATAATATCCCAAAATGTATTGACTGAGATTTTTTGGCTACTAATGAACAATATCAATGTGAAAATTTAAGAATCCCAGTTAATACTGGATATTTTTGGATGGTTCTAGAGAATCAGTATAGCACAGTGGTCTAGAACAAAGTCTTTGTTTGTGTGTGTGGGTCTCACTCTTTCATCTAGGCTGGAGTGCAGTGGCATGCTCATGGCCACCACAGACTTGACCTGCTGGGCTCCGGCGATCCTTCCGCCTCAGCCTTCCAAGTAGCTGGAGCTACAGGCATGCACTCTGACTCCCGGCTAATTTTTTTATTTATTGTAGAGATGAGGTCTCACCAAGTTACCTAGGCTGGTCTCGAACCCGTGGGCTCAGGCAACTCTCTTGCCTTGGCCTACCAAAGTGCTGGGATTACAGGCTTGAGCCACAGTGCCCAGCTAGAACAAAGTCTTTTGAAGTTTAACAGCACTACTGAATCACTTATTAGCTACATAATTTTGGACAAGTAAATTTACCCCTCTGAGCCACCATCTCCTAATATATAAAAAAATAGGCATGACATCTGATTTATTGGTTTGTTATGAGGAATGAATATGTATAAATGTGATTACACAGTAATAGGCAACAAATAATAGCTGACATTTTTAGTAGTGTTCAGAATGTGTTTTCTTATGATACATCTGTCTCCTGATAACATCCATTCATTGATCTTCATTCTAATTTCTGGAGAAGTACATAACAGGACTGCCTCCTACTTTATTCATGCAGTCATTCTTCAGCTTTTTGAACTGCAGAAGAGAAGTGACCACTATGGGACACCAAGTAAACACCAGGACTCTCTGTCACTAGCCATGATAAGTCCATACGGTTGGAACAATGGAAGTGTGAAGCCTCTCAAAGACTCTTGGGAGCCTTAGAATTCTAGAGTTCAGAGAAGCAATGAGGTATTCGAAGTCATTAAATCCAAGATCCTCAGTCTTCAGGTGAAGAATCTGAAGTTCGGGGAATGGAAGTGGTGTAGCTACACTCAAATGGTAACCACGCCATGGAGGAACCTCTGAAATATTAAATACTGTGACCCTCAGAAAAAAAATATGATTTCCTTTTGACTGCAAAAAATAGTCTAAGGAATTCCCTATCATAAATGAAGTAAGTAAAAAAGAATTTTCTTTCGATGGAAGCAGTGTGTGATGGAAAGACTATAGGCTTTCAGAATGAGTTCTGCTTAACCTTGGGCAGGTAACCTTTCTTGAGGCTTTGTTTTAAATTCGAGTGACAATATCTGCCTGGACAGGTGTGTCATAAGGATTAAATATGGTAACATATAAGGTCTAGAATAGAGTAAGTGAAAAACAAATGACTGTAGTTATTACTATTTTCTTTCCCCCTGAGACATACTTGTGTTAAGAATGAATTAAGGCCAGGCGCGGTGGCTCAAGTCTGTAAACCCAGCACTTTGGGAGGCCGAGGCAAGAGGATTGCCTGAGCTCAGGGATTAGAGACCAGCCTGAGCAACATGGCGAGATCTCATCTCTACAATAAATCAAAATACTCGCCAGAAGTGGTGCCACTTGTCTGTGGGTCCAGCTACTTGGAAGACTGAGGCAGAAGGTTCGCCTGAGCCCTGCCTGTCGAGGCTGCGGTGGCCATGAACATGCCACTGAACTCCAGCCTGGGTGGCAGAGTGAGATTCTGACTCCCAAAAAAAAGGAATGAATTAAGCATCTAAGTGACTTAAGACTCCTAAGCAAGCAACTAGGGAATTCAAGGTCTTTGTTTGCAAACAACTGAAGTAGTTTTTTGATTTTTGAATTTCACCAATCATTTGCCAATTATGTTGATGTAAAGAATTAGAATCATAATTACATTTTTTGAACATTACATTAGTCTTCATTTTAGATAGACATAATAATAGAAAGTACATGAAAAAATGGTCCCAAATCATTATATGGTGATACTAATTTCACAGTCATAAAACTTAGGTATGGAAAAATTGAGCTTTCTTGATTTTTGTGTATCTGAATTAAACTTGAAGTCTTTTATTTCCACTCAATAATAAAAAAACTTAATTTTGCTAATTCAGAGTAAACACAGATCATTTCCACTTTAAAATTCAGATAAATAATTTAGTCAACCTGACTTCCTCTTCCTGTCCCCTCGTTAGTTCCAGAGAGCTGAACACGTGTGACCCACGGGAGAGGGTGTCTGGTCCTGATCATCCTCTGTTCACACTGGCCTCTGGTGAGATGTGTATTGTCTCATCTGGGCCTTATTTTGTAGATGGTAGGCATCTACTGCCAATGCCTGTGGTTTTACCAGGTTTTCAGGTGCCAGACCCGTGCATTCCACGTTATCCTCACCAATCACAACATCCCCTGAATCCACTAGCCCTCACTCAGCCCAACTATATTCCTCCAGTGGGCCTTGAGGATTTTGGTGACTTTCCCCACACCATGCCGACTTGCACAGGACTCTGCAAAACTCTCATAGGCCCCCTGACATGCTGTGCCTCTCTACTTGCTTTTCTTTCTTTTTCTTTCTTTCTTTCTTTCTTTCTTTCTTTCTTTCTTTCTTTCTTTC
>NW_007255963.1:432700-458094 GCF_000164805.1 Carlito syrichta | reverse complement strand
TTTCTCTCTCTCTCTCTCTCTCTCTCTCTCTCTCTCTTTCTTTCTTTCTTTCTTTCTTCAGGTGATCCTTCTGCCTCAGCTTTTCAAGTAGCCTGAAGTACAGGCACATACTACCACGTTGACTAATTTTTTAAAAAAATTATTGTAGAGATGAGGCCTTGCCAAGTTGCCCAGGCTGGTCTCAAACCCATGGGTTCAGGCAATCTTCTCATCTCGGGCTCCCAAAGTGCTGGGATTATAGGTATGAACCACTGTGCCCGGTCTTATCTTTATGTTTTAAACAGGTACATGGGCTAAGTTTGATAACTCATGCTTGTAATCTCGGCATTTTAGGAGGCCAAAACTGGATTCGTTCTTAGAAACCAATCTTTTAATTCATTTCTTCAGTACTCCTCTGATTCTATCAGCAATGGCATGCTGAGGGTTGCTCAAGGCTAGGAGTTCAAGAGCATCTTGTCTCTACCAAAAAAAAAATTAGCTAGGCATGGTGGTGTGGGCCTGTAGTCCTAGCTAATCGGAAGGCCAAGGTAGGAGGATTGCTTGAGCTCAAGAGCTCAAGGTTGCAGTGAGCCATGATCACACCACTGTACTCCAGCCTAGGTGACAAAGGGAGATCTTGTCTCAAAACAAACAAGCAAAAAAACAAAAAATAGGTACATGAGTGATGTTATACTTATCCCAGATTTCACCACTCCTTTCACTTTCTAGCATGATTTTTTCAGATGCTAGAAGATAAAAGTGACATTTGCAAGGTTTTTATGTAGCTAGGATCCACATATGAACTGTTTTACCAAGATGTATTAGTTTGCTACTGCTGCATACAGATTACCACAAACTTAATGGCTTCAGACCATACCCATTTTTTATCTCATAGTTTCTTTGGATCTGAAGTCTGGGAGGGCATAATGATGTTCTCTGCTCAGGATCTTACAAAAGCCAAATCAAAGTGTTAGTCAGACTGGGCTCTTATCTGGAGAGTCTGAGGAATAATCTGCTTCTAAGTTCACTCAGGACATTGTCATTGTCAGACCCATTTCCTTGTGGTTATAGGACTGAGGTCCTTCTTTTCTTGTTGGCTTAACCTGTCAGCCAGAACTACTCTCTGCTAAAGGCTGCCTGAATTCCTTCTCACATCTCCCCTTTCATCTCCAAAGTAGCAATGGTATGTTGAGTTCTTCTTGTGCTTCAAATCTGACTTCCTCTTGTGCTACCAACCAGAGAAAACTCTCTGCTTTTAAGGGGCTCATGTAATTAGGTTGGATCTGCTCAGATAGTCTCCATTTTGCCAAACACAAAATCCACTGATTAGTGACCTTAATGACATTCAGAAAATTCCTTTTGCCATGTAATGGAATCATGGGTATGACAGTTCATCCTATTCACACTCCTAGAAATTAGGGTGGAAAATTTTTTTTCCTCTTAATTTTTTTAATTTTAAAGATGTGGAGTACAATTCAGGGTTAGGTATACAAATAATAACCCTTGCTAATGAGGTGCATTCCCATCTTCCCCAGGCAGATTCTCACTACTGCCAATCCTGCCATTCCCCGGCATCCCTGTCAGTTTCCTGCTACTGCCAATCCTTTTCTTATAGTATTATAATAATTGTTCAAGGTCCACTTATGAGTGAGAACATGTAATACTCAGCTCTTTGTTTCTGTGAAAGATCATTCAGTATTATAGACTCTAAGTCCATTCAGGTTGCTGTGAAATTCATGATTTTGCTCTTCTTTATGACTGTGTAGTATTCCATCGTGTATATGTACTACATTTTTTAAAAATCTAGTCCAGGGTGAGAATCTTACACTGTCATCTTACGACCCCATCTAGAACGCAGGCCATCTCATCCCTGGAGGACTTGAAACAAAGAAGGAAACAACATGAAGTGGCAGCTGTGCGTGTGGAGAGGTTGGATCTTCTGGTGCAAGCAAGGTGGCCATAAAATCAGATTCTTCTAGAGCAGCTGTGGGAGCAGCAGTTCCTGATCAAGATAGAGGCAGTGGGGCGGGGTGGGAGTGGGGTGGCTCCCTACTGGTCCTATTTTGCAGTGTGGGTCTGAGAATCTTTCCTAGGAAATAATCTTTTGCTCCATTTCTTTATTGTTTCCAGTGATTCTGTTAGCTATCTACAGGCCTTATGCTTAAGTTAGCTGGAGTGGATTCTGTTATTTGTAGGTAAAAACTCTAACCAACTCAGAGGTATAATCTTTAATTTTTCCATGTCTACCGTAACTTTTTTGTTCATCTCTGCCAGGTATAGAATTCTTGGAGTGTGTTATTATTTCTCCCCCAGTAGTCTATGGATTCTATTTCATTGTCTAGCTTCCAGAGTTTCAAATGAGAACTTCATGCCAATTTGATACTTTTTTCTTTGTAGCTCATTCTTCCCAACTGGAAGTTTGGAATACTATTTTATTTTTTTTATTTTAATTTTTTTTTGAGTTGGAGTCTCACTCTGTCACCCAGGCTGGAGGGCGGTGGCATGCTCATGGCCACCCCAGTGTCGACCTGCTGGGCTCTGGCGATCTTTATGCCTCAGCCTTCCAAGTAGCCGGAACTATAGGCATGCGCTACCACGCCCAGCTACTTTTTCAATTTATTGTAGAGACGAGATCTCGCCAAGTTGCCCACCCTGTTCTTGCACCCGTGGGCTCAGACAATCCCCACACCTCGGCCTCTCAAAGTGTTGGGATTATAGACTTGAGCCACCATACCCAGCCTGAAAGACTATTTTATATGGGTATGTCATGTTAGGATAACGATCAGTGTTAGGAAAACCCCAATGAACGCCATTAAGGGATGACAGCTTTCTTTTCTTTTCTTTTTTTTTTTTTTTTGAGTTGGAGTCTCACTCTGTCACCCAGACTGGAGTGCAGTGGCCGCTCCCGGCCACCGCAGCCTGGACCTGCTGGGCTCTGGCGATCCATCCACCTCAGCCTTCCGAGTAGCTGGAACTACAGGCGGGCGCTACCACGCCCGGCTCATTTTTGATTTACTGTAGAGATGAGGTCTCGCCAAGTTGCCCAGACGGGTCTCGAACCCGCGGGCTCAGGCAATTCACTCACCTCAGCCTCCCAAAGTGCTGGGACTACAGGCTGAGCCACCGAGCCCGGCTGACAGGTTTCTTAAATGGCAGAAGATATAAACATTTTTCTGTAGAGATGGAGGAAACGGGGCAGTCATGTCACAGAAGTGCAGATAGGATCCCAGACTCCCTGCCCTCTGAATCCTCATAGATGTGCCCAGTGCTAAAGACCCTGCACTCACAGAGCAACAGTCCACTGGGCACAAGAAACCCACTGTTGCCTTCCTAAGGTTTTTAAAATACTTCCAGTCTCCTCTGAACTGTTCTTGAGACTGACAATTTGCTCCAAAGACAAATAATAGGTAACAATACCTGCACATTTTTGAAGTCTTCAGTATGTGATTGCTTGAATAAAAAATCAAATCTCCAGGCATTCCTGAGTTTAAACCATTTCTTGGAAGGATTCCTGCTCTTTGGAATGTAGGGATTTTTATGAGAATATACTCAGATATGTGTCTCTTTTCTTCTATCTTGTCTGATTTGGGGGACTCACTTAATCTTCAGATGAGATTCTTTTTTAATCTTATTTGATTCTTCTTCTTTTACTTTTTCACCATCTGAAATTTTTATTTTTCCCTGTTGAATCTCCTGACTCTCTCCTCCAAGTGTCTTATCTTTTCCACTATGATTTCTATCTTTTTGTAATTTTGCTGTATTTAGAGAAGCCTTTCACCTGCCTGGTTAACCAGACCATAATCCAGGGCGTAGTGAATACTCCCTTTGTAGTTTGAATATGCAATCATTAAATTTGATGATGATTTCGTGTTCGTTTCCAAAAGTCCTTCTTATGATTTAACTGAATTCCTATAGTGCTTTTTTTGTTAAGGTGTTATTTGACTCTTCCAAGAGTTTACTTTCAATGGGAGTTGCTTGACATGGGCCTAGTGGTCATCCTCTCGCTGAAAGTTTCTGACTTCACATACCTCCATCTTTGAATTTGCTTGAGATTCACGGCTTCCTTTTCTCTAGTTTCCTCCTGCACTGCTTTCATAAATGTGTTTAGTACACCTTGGCTTCATTCTCAGTGAGGTAAGTCTTTTGCTTTTTTTAAGAGGGGAGGAGGTAAAACCCCAGCAATTCAGTTATGTATTGGAACCATCCACCTTCATGTGTTTCTCAAGCCCCCAGTGATCAGCCAGGACTGCTGGAGCAGCTAAGCCTCTCTTTTCAATCTTTTTTGTGTCTTCATTAATAGTGACTGAATTATCTGGGACACTTATACATATTCCTAGGTTATTAGAGTCCATATGCTCGCAAAATGGCCATTTATTTATTGCCAAGCTAATTTTTTGATTTATTGTAGAGATGAGGTCTCGTCTAGTTGCCCAGGCTGGGCTCGAACCCGTGAGTTCAGGCAATCCTTTCACCTTGGCCTCCCAAAGTGCTAGGATTATAGGTGTGAGCTACTATGCCCAGCCTTATTTAGGTTTTTAATGTTTCATACTTTACAGATGCAACATCCATGTTTAGGGCCCAAGAGCTTTTAAATTATTCTCAGACTTTTGTGGGTTTCATGCACGGTGGAAACTTTCACAGAATCATTTTCTGAAATATGGTGGCAGCAATGAATTGGTGCTGTTTTTGTGAATCAAGTTAACTGGGGTCACATTGCCAATAGCACAGTTTCCTATACAACCAGGATTGGGAAGTATCATTTATAAGTCTTTTTTTCCCTCACAGATAAAATATAGGCCTTTCAATGATATGAGAGCAAATTTGTTCAATTCATAAGAAATTACATTGGCATACAACCCCAAACTATCTGTGGAATAATTTTCAGTATTACCCATGGTAAGTGTTTAACATGTCAAAATGGAAAATTAGACTCGCAACCCTTGGAAAGCCTCCAGGTTGAGAGAGAAGTTTTGGAAGCAGTGCTGGTATAAGGTGACTATGCTACTATACTTAATTTCAGGCCCATCCAGACATTTTCTGAACTTGCTGATCACATGAACAAGCTTATTCTGTGAGTTTCATTTTGCCGTGCCATCGAGGCTAATAGAGTGAGACTTGCTGGAGCCTGCCGCCTTCTTCAGTAAATATCTGCATTTCTGAAAGGAAAAGAGGGAAGAGGCCCACTCTTTGTGTGCTGGTGAATTCCTCATGGGCTGCCTACAGAAATCATCTACACATGTGGCCTAAAGAGCCAGAACGAAGGGACTTCTCCAGGATTCCTGATCTCAGATCCAACAGTCGAAACAGTTAAGTCTTTCCCCAACTATGATCTAAACCTCAAGACATGGTTATCACAAAAGGACAGCTGTGAAACTGCTAGACAGATACAGTTAGGAGAAATTATAAACTTAATTTAATGGCAACAGCAAAAAATTGTATGGAGGTTGTGATATAAGACAAAAGCCCACACAGACATAAATGTGGGTATCCCAGATGGTATCACTGCCTAGCCTGAGGACTCCACCAGAGAACAGTGGCTTATCTTTGCCATTTTCGAGGGGAGGCCATAATATAAATTCTTATCCCCCTGCACCACCTGGATCTGAGTTTGGAGACTCTGTCTATATGCCTTCCTCCTCAGCAGATACAAGGAACTGGTAGAAAACAACCCCAGCACATTAATATCTACCATGACTCTGGATTAACCAAAAGTCAGTTTTCTGCATATTCTATCATATTGTTAAGCAGATCCAGACTTCAGGACTCAGACACATACCAGCACTTCAATTAATAAAACCCAATATTACAACAAATTTAAAGACCTTAATTGGGCCACACATGGTGACTCATGCCTATAATCCCGGCACTTTGGTAGGCTGAGACGGGAGGATTGCTTGAGTCCAGAAGTTCAAGATCAGCCTGGGCAACATAGTGAGACCCTATCTCTACCAAAAGCAATAGGTATGTGTGGTGGTGCACACCTGTAGTTCCCAGCTACTTGGGAAGCTGAGGCGGAAGGATCACCTAACCCCAGGATCACCTAACGTCAGGATTATGCCACTGCACTCCAGCCTGGGTGACAGAGTGAGACCCCAACAACAACAAAAAAAAAATCCCACAAAAAACAAAAGACATTAATTGGCTTTTATCTGCAATCCTAGAATCTGGCAAGACCTCATTCTATAAGATAGAGTGTTCCAAAGAGCCAAATAGAAAAGTTTGGCTTTATAGACAGAAAAGAGCTGAAGAAAGCTGAAACAGAAAACAAAATATGGATTGGCTGTTTCAAAGTTACTTTCCTTATAAAGGCTAAAGTAGAGGGAACTTTGTTATCATGCCAGCCAAAACTGACCTGTTCGGGGATTTGACTATTATTTGTCTCTGTCTTCTAGTTTTCCAGAAGGTTGGATAAACCAAGGATCCTCTACTGGTCCGTGGCCTGTTAGGGATAGGGCTGAACAGCAGTAGGTGAGCAGCGGGCAAAGTGAGGGAAGCTGCATCTGTATTTATAGCTGCTCCCCATCGCTCAAATTGCTACCTGAGTGCCGCCGTCCGTCAGATCAGCAGTGACATTAGATTCTCATAGGAGTGTGAACCCTGTTGTGAACTACGCATGTGAGGGACCCAGGTTGCGTGCTGCTTATGAGAATCTAATGCCTGATGATCCAAGGTGGAGCTGAGGTGGAGATGTTAGCACTGGGGAGTGGCTGCAAATACAGATTAACATTAGCAGCGAGGTTTGACTGCACAGAGACCAATTGCTTGCATACTCATATCAAAAGCTTATCAGTGAGTGGCAAATGAGTTGATGTACTTTAGTTGTACAGTTGCATCTGGTGGCAGGCTTTAAGTCAACATCTGACACTTATTTTAATCTGTGCATGACTCACTCATTTTTTAAAAAATCACTTCTGGCCTCGCCTCTTTCCCACTGCACACTTGTCTCAGTCACAGTTTTGGTAAGAGCACAAGCTAACCCTAGTCAAAATGAGTAAAAAACAAATGTCACTGAAGAGCTTCTTTGAAAAGGGGAAAGACCCAATGATGAGACAGCAGAAGACACTAAGGCTATCTGTCAACAGAAAGAAAACCGCATTTAAAAGAAAATACCAGGAGTCCTACTTAAATTAGGGGTTCATTGCAACAGGTAATTCACATTCTTCAAGCCCACTTTGTATAATCAGCTATCCAATGAAGCCATGAAACCTTCAAAACTGCTTCACCACATAGAGACTAAGCACCCTGCATTTAAAGACAAACCTTTCAGCCGGGCTCAGTGGCTCAGCCTGTAATCCCGCGCCTTTGGGAGGCTGAGGTGAGTGGATTGCCTGAGCCCGCGGGTTCGAGACCCACCTGCGCAGGCGAGACCTCATCTCTACAATAAAATCAAAAAATTAGCTGGGCGTGGTAGCGCGCGCCTGTAATTCCGGCTACTTGGAAGGCTGAGGCGGAAGGATCACTGGAGCCCAGCAGGTCGAGGCTGTGGTGGCTGGGAGCAGCCACTGCACTCCAGTCTGGGCAACAGAGTGAGACTCCAACTTAAAAAAAAAAAAAAAAAAAAGACAAACTTTTGGAGTTTTTCAAAAGAAAAAAAAAAAACATGAACACGAAGAACAGAAGTAATTATTGCAGGCCATCACTTGATCAGATAAGTCTGCCCTGAGAGCATCATTCTTAGTGGCTAACTGTGTTGCTAAAGCTAAGAAGCCACGACTGTTGGTGAAAAGTTGATCCTACCTGCTGCTAAGGACATTTGTTGTGAACTTTTAGGAAAGGCTGCAGTTCAAAAGGTGATACGTGTTCTCCTTTTGGCTAGCACCATAGCTAGATGGATTAATGAAATAGCAGAGGATATTAAGGCATAATTGTTAGAAAGGATTAACCATGGCACACAATCCTGGTTGACAAGTCCACTGATGTTGACAACAAGGCAACAGTGCTTGTTTTTGTGCGATATATTTTTCTGGAGGACGTGTATGAGGAATGTTATGTGTACTTTTTTTGCCAACCAATACTACAGCTGCAGAACTATTTGAGTTTTTCAGTGATTACATATCAGGAAAATGGACTTAGTCATTTTGTGTCAGTATATGCACTGACTGAGTAGCTGCCTTGACTGGACAGCTTTCTGGTTACACTACTTAGGGCAAAGAGGTTGCATCCGAGTGTGAATCTACACACATTTTTTTGGGCTAGCCAACCTTTCTCTAGACGTGCATAGATCTGAGTTACGAGAGCCACTCCAGAGATTTCTTTTAGAAAAAACAGTCACCCCTGGTAACACATTTCAGTGACACAGAATGGGTTGCAAGATTTCCTTGTGTGACGTATTCAACCTGCTCAGCGAACTCAATCTGTCTCTTCAGGAGAGAACAACTGTGTTCAAGTCAGCAGATAAAGTGGCTACAGTAAAAGCCAAACTGGAATTATGAGGGAGGTGAGTGAATATTGGGATTTTTGACATGTTTCAAACATGAGCAGAGATTTTGAAAGAGACTGAGCCAGGCCCTTCTTTCTCCCAGCTGGTGCACAATCACCTAGCTCAGCTTTCAAAAGAATTTGAGCATTACTTCCCAACCACAAAAGACCCACAAACTGGGAAGGAATGGATCCGCAACCCATTTCTGAATAAGCCAGGTGTGTGGACTTGGTCTGTACTAGAAGAGGATCAATGGCTTGAGATCACAGATGATGATGGCCTTAAAACTATGTTTGAGACAACTTCAAATCTCCATACATTCTGGATTCAAGTCAAGATGGAACATCCTGAGGTTGCCACAAAAATACTGAAAAGCCTACTTCCATTTCCAGCATCCTATCTTTGTGAAGCAGGGTTTTATGCAGTGACAACAACAAAACGAGATTACAGAGTAGACTGGACATAAGCAACACACTTAGGGTGTCATTGTCTCCCATCCCCCCCAGATGGGGCCGTCTAGTTGCAGGAAAACAATGCCCTGATTTGGCATTATGGTGTGTTGTATAATGATTTCACTATATATTACAATAAAAGAAATAAACTGCACAATAAATGTAATGTGCTTGAATCATCCAGAAACCATCTCTGCCCTGTATCCTGGTCCATGGAAAAATTATTTTCTATAAAACTGGTCCTTGATGCCAAAAAGGTTGGGGATCGCTGAGATAAATGACTTAGTTTCAGCCCGGTGATATGGAACTTCAGCATGAATAGTTTTATTTTTTGTTTGGTCTGTTGGGTCTAGTGCAGGAGCTCAGTTCAAACAAGGGCCACCTATATATTTTATTTAATGCAGTAAATCCCTTTTGGGTAGCAGAGCAACCATTGCCAAAAGGATTCAGATTATTCTGAACTGAGGGATGGGGGCTGTAGGAGTAGAAAGGGGCCAATCCCTTTCCTCCCATCTTAAGAGTCATGGCTGATATCCCTATAACAAAGACAGGTTAAGAATAGAATAACAAAACAAATTTATTTGATCATAGTTTATGTGACATAAGAGCCTTAAGAATGGGTGACCCAAAGATACAGGGAAAAGTATCTATTTTTATGCTTACGTTCAATGAAGTATAGACAGGCATGTAGAAATATGATTAGCCATCAAAGCTATGATCTAATGTTAATAGACTGAGAGGGGGAAAATCAGCAAGGTCTGTCCAGATTCTTCTTGGCCTTTGAAACCAAGTATCTAGCCTTAAAATGTGTCATAAAGGCTTTTGTCCCCTCTTTTTCTTAATCTTAAGACGTAGCCTTGAAACATGTCTTAGAAACTTCTTTTCTGTCTTTATCTATCAGACACTCCCTTGCACCATGCAAACTTAGCTAACTGTATGCCTGCTTAGAAAATTCCAGGGGCTAATCTTAAAACAGCCTAACCGTGGAACCCTCCTGCTCACGGGGAGTCACAACACAGTTAACCCATAACCTGACTGCAGCTGAAGTAACACCAACCAGAGCTCCAGGAGGACTACCACTCAAGATAAGCCATCGGAATAAGACACTTGCATCCCGTGTCATTCCCACATGTTTCCCATGCCAGGTTTCCCTTTTTAAACCCTTGCATTCAGCCTAAAAATCTGAAATGGTCTGAGTCATGAGTCTGGCCATTTCCCTATCTGCTGACTTTTGTAATAAAGTCTCTTTCCCTTCACCAACACTTGTCTCTCAAATTTGACTTTGAGCAATGGACAGCCAAACTTACTTTCAGTTACAGCCTCTCTGTGCAGCATTCCTTCCTCTCTGCTTTGGGGTAGGACTCCTCTGGGATGAAGGTTTAATTTTTCTTCCTTCCTTCCTTCCTATCTTTCTTTCCTCCTGTCTTTCTTTCTTCCTGTCTTCCTTCCTTCCTTCCTTCCTTCCTTCCTTCCTTCCTTCCTTCCTTCCTTCCTTCCTCTCTCTCTCTCTCTCTCTCTCTCTCTCTTTCTTTCTTTGTCAGAGTCTCACTCTGTCACCCAGGCTGGAGTGCAGTGGCACACTCACAGCCACTGTAGCCTCAACCAACTGGGCTCAGGTGATCCTTCCACCTCAGCCTTCTAAGTAGTTGGAAGTAACTGCAGGAGTATGCCACCATACACAGCTAATTTTTCTTGATTTATTGTGGAGACAAGGTCTCACCAAGTTTCCCAGGCTGATTTCGAACTCCTGGGCTCAGGCAATCCTCTTGCCTCTGCTTCCCAAAGTGCTGGGATTACAGACATGAGTCACCGTGCCCAGCCATGAGGGTTTAATTTCTTTATGACTAGCTATCACACAGAAAGGCAAGGGGTTGGGGATTAGAGTAATATTTTTAGGCTTTATAGTGGGTTTTGGGGAAATGGGCTTCTGGTTTTTATGATCCACCTCGGGGAAGAGGAATTCTAGTTTCTATGGCTTGTCTTGGGAGAGAATGAGGGAGAGAGCAAGAGGGCAGGAGATGGTCAGTGAGACACTTTGCTTCTGAGACCTCTTCTTAAGCCTTCATTTTCTGGGCCTCAACAGGGTCAAAATGTCTTTGTTTTGCCCCTTCAACATACAGTTAAAGGGAGTTGGAGTATTTGAGCTTCTACTTTCTGTCCTCAAGACCTTCCCAATCTCCTTTTCCTTGGGAAGATCCCTACTCAACCTCATTTAATAAAAGTTACAGGACAGGGAGGATTATCAAGATGTCAAATGGCTACAACAGTTAAGCTTGCCAACCAGTAGACAGATCTGAACAAGATGACATTCTCACATATCAAGTCCTTAAGGCAGAGGAGTACATTACAAACATATTTTCATCTGTGATCACCAGCTCCAGTTTCCAGGTAGCTAGGGCTGAACCCAGTCTATGTGGATGACTGCTGGATACAAAGCTAACTGAGAAATGATTCATTTAGAAAGGAGTTTTCACTTATAGGAGGAAAATGGTCTGATTTCCAACCTCAAAGGATGGGGTATAATGACCAACCTAGCATGGTGATGTGCCAACTCCTGTACTCAGGGATGTGGGATCTATTACCACAAGAGGATAAGAGAGGCAATCTAGGTAGAATACAACTACCACAGATGGATGGAATGCTAAGTCTGTTTTTTTTCTGCCTGCAAAGATGGCAGTTGTCCATTTTCATATTCATCCACTACAACAACATATCACCTGCTATAGAGTATACACATTATCTGATCAATCATTATTTAAGTTGCTACAGTTTTTTTTATTAAAAAAAAAAATTTTTTTTTGGTCATAGTTTTTTAAAGAACTATACCAGCCAGTCACAGTGGCTTGAGGCTATAATCCCAGCACTTTGGGAGGCTGAGGCGAGAGGATTGCCTGAGCTCAGGGGTTCGAGAGCAGCCCAGGCAACTTGGTGAGACCTCGTCTCTACAATAAATCGAAAAATTAGCTGGGCATGGTGGCGTGTGCCTGTAGTTCCAGCTACTTGGAAGACTGAGGCAGAAGGATAGCCTAAGCCCAGCAGGTCGAGGCTGCAATGGCCCTGAGCGTGCCACTGCACTCCAGCCTGGGCAACAGAGTGAGACTCCCACTCAAAAAAAAAAGAAGAACTGTACCAGGAGGAAGACTTTTTTATTGTTTCAAGAAATATTTATTAAAGAACTAAAGAACAGGACACTTGTAAAATCAGTACCCATTCAAATGTTACTCCCACTTAATATTAGCTTGTGTAGTGATATCAGAAGCTTCTCTTCTTCTTCTTCTTCTTTTTCTTCTTCTCCTCCTCCTCCTCCTCCTCCTCCTCCTTCTCCTTCTTCTCCTTCTTCTTCTTCTTCTTCAAAGCAGGATTTATTGAGAGGACAGAAAAGCTCCCACAGTGAGAGGGGACCCGAAGGGGTTGCCCCATAAGATTTTTAAAATGCAAGGATTGTCATGAGGTTGACAGAGTGAGGCTGGAGAATGACTGATACCCAATGAAGATCAGGTAACAACTAAAGGAAAACATAAAATCCTTTATGTTGGTAGGAGAAGGATTTGAGTAACAAAGAATTAAGATAAACCATGGGGAAAATTCATGAAGCTCTGGAGTGTTTTGGCAGACATGCCTCTCCTTAAGATCACTTTTTGAAAGGCAAATGGAAAGTGAAGGATATGGTTGGTTGTTAGAGGGAAATAAAAGCAATCAACATTTAGTTCCTTCTTTGTTCATCCTAAGAGGTAGGTTGTTATCACAATTACAAATATAAGGTATAAGGTTGGATGTGCTGTGGCTCATGCCTCGAATCCCAGCACTTTGGGAGGCTGAGGCAGGAGGATCTTAAGCCCAGGAGTTTGAGGCTGCCATGAGCAATGATTGGACCACTGTGCTCCAGCCTGGGTGATAGAGTAAGACTCTGTCTCTAGAAGAAAGTAAAGAACAAAACAAAAACATGATATATTTTTATTTTTTGAGAAAAATTTCCCATCAACTATTCACTATTTTCTGTTAAAATTTAACCCGTTTTATTCTTCGATAGTTCTTCCCAATATCAGCTATCTTTGGATAATGATGTTATAATGATGTGCATTTGTCCTGACACTTAAAATGATAAATATTTGAAACTTTTAAAAACAATTGAAATGTAACTTTTTTTCAATTACTCTTAGTCAACTTCACATTCTTTTTTTTTTTTGGCGTGGAAGTCTCACTCTGTCGCCCAGGCTGGAGTACAGTGGCATGCTTGAGGCCACCACAGCCTTGGCCTGCATGGCTCAGGCTATATTTCCACCTCAACTTTCCAAAGACCTGGAACCACAGGCATGCACCACCACACTCAGCTTATTTCTTTATTTATTTACTTATTTATTTATTTATCTGTTGTGGAGATGAGGTCTCACCATGTTGTCCAGGCTGGTCTTGAACCTGTGAGCTCAGGCAATCCTTTCACTTCAGCCTCTCAAATTGCTGGGATTATAGCTGTGAGTCACTGCGCCTGGTTAACTTCACATTCTTTTAAATAGCTCATCCAAATGTGAATTCAGATGAACACTGGTTCCTAGATTTTGTTCTTTATTTTCTAAGACTATAAGAAAAAAAAAGTGCCAACTGAGGTTACCAGGTAAAGTTAAGTAAACCTCTTAAAAACCTGCAGTGCTGCAGAATGCGTTTTATTTTTGGCTTTACCACTCATGAGCTGTGCGACCTTTCACAAGTTGCTCTCCTTCTCTGGGCCTCAGTTTTCTCACCCACAAAGTGTGGATGTTAAAATAGATTGATAGGCTCAACCCTGGTTGGACATTAAATTCATCTGGGAAGATCTTTAAATGTGTTTTCTTTTAAAAGCTCAAAGTACCCCCTCCCTCTCCTACTCCCTAGGTCTATCTAATCACAATCTTAGGGGGCAGGACCCAAACAGGTGAAGAGTTCAAGTTCTCCAGGTGATTCTAACTTAAGTGGGAATCACTGAGTTCTTTAACACTCATTTCACTTGCATTGTTATTTCACTTTCTTATGGCTTAGTTTTAGTCCTAAGGATATGTATATGCAAAGTAAGTGTTTCTATAACCCCATCCCACCCATTAGGTTTCAAGCCTTTGCCATAAATAGCTTTCTGAGAAACAGTCAAGCTTTTGGGGGGAAAAACACCACACCACTGTTTTTGCCACATTTTCTGTGAACACAGCATTCTCACCTCACACAAATCCATGTTCTAGTGAGAGAGGATGCTGCTGCCTTCTCATAGAAATGTCCCACAGCTGCTGTGACAAAAATGAGGTGACAGACAGAAGGGGAGCGGATATGGCAGCCCTCTGGACTGAAATAGTCTTCGACTTTTCTTGGCCGCAATGGGTCCTGGGACTCCTAGGTTTAGGTAACTCCTATGGGTTGTCCAAAACTGCTTGAGGAACTTCTCAACAGGGACAAATGCCCGGCCTGGTCAGGTCCAAGCTCACTGCGGTTCAGGCAGTGCAACTTCTAGCATATTTCCTGTTTTGAGATTTTTTTCCCAGAGGAATTGAAAGAAATTGAAAGATAAAAATTTTACAACAGCTTCTTCTTATGATTAACTGTCACAGACAAAGATGTTCTTCTTGACCAAATTTCAGTCAGATTCCTCTGAGCCTTGTCAGATTCCTCTGAGCCTTTTTACGTCTAGGCCTTGTCTTCAGTCTGCCTAACCCAGTTTTAGCCAAAGTCCAGACTCACAGCCCCTTGCCCTTGAGCTAAATCCCTCTGTTAACAATCAATAATTATAAGTCAGCAAATATTCATAAACCTTCTGCTACAATATCTGTATGATGCCCAGAAGTCATATTGTATTCATTTGCCAAGGCTGCTATAACAAAGTACTGTAGACTAGGTGGCTTAAACAACAGAGATTTATTATCACATTTCTAGAGGCTAAAAGTCTGGGATTAAGGCAGGGTTTGTTTCCTCTGAGGCCTCTCTCCTTAGCTTGTAGATAGCTGTCTTCTCCCTATGTCTTCACATGGTTGTCCGTCTATGTATATCTGTGTCCTAATCTCTCTTTCTTACAAGGACATCAGTCATATTGAGTTAAGCCCATCCTAATGATTTCATCTAAACTTAATGACTTCTATAAAGACCCTATCTCCAAATATTATCACATTCTAAGGTCCTGGGGGTTAGGACTCCAATTTAAGAATGGGGGGGTCACAATTCAACTCAAAGCACATGTATACCATAGAAATTTATTTATGATTTAACGTAAGATAGAGATATATTGATATTTGCTTATGATTTGTTTTTGTTGCTATACAACCATCTGGAAGAAATTAAAGCAAAACATTTCTCCCATCCTCTGGAAGGCTGAGCTCCTCTTTCCCTCAGAGGGAGAGCCACTTATTTGTTTTTACTGTTTGAAAGGATAGAAGAGAACATTCCAGGACAGAGTAGAACACCCTGGAAACGATTTGTCCCAGAGTTTTGTGTATGAAAAACCTACTCCCTAAAGAGAATTAGCTGTATTGACCAAGAAAGGGAAGGACTCAAAGCATAACCACATCAGACCAATCTGGTTCAACTTTTATATAACAAAGTCATGAGCTGCTTTTCAGTTGCCATGGACCCCTAGATTGAGGGTCATGTAATGTGAACTGCCCAGATGACCCATGAGTGCAACCATAGGGGAAACCTGAGTGCTCTGACTGAATTAAGAAGTGGACACTGCAGGGCAGGACCCAGGATCCAATCAGATCGAGCTGTGGCATCACTTCCATCACTGCATGGCAGGATCCAGGATTCATGTCTCATTGCATCACTTCACTGCAAGATTCAATCAGATCTTGCCTCATTACCCTATGTTTTTCTTTTCTTTTCTTTTTTTGAGCTGGAGTCTCACTGTAGCACAGGTTGGAGTGCAGTGGCACGCTAACAGCCACCACAGTTTTCACCTGCTGGGCAATCCTTCTGCCTCAGCCTTCCAAGTTGCTGGAATTACAGGCATGCACCATCATGCCCGGCTAATTTTTTGATTTATTGTAGAGTTGAGTTCTCGCCGAGTTGCCCAGGCTGGTCTTGAACCCGTAGGCTCAGGTAATCCTCTCACCTCAGCCTCCCAAAGTGCTGGGAGTATAGGCAGGAGCCACCACACCCAGCCTACCCTATGCTTTTAAAACCTGCCCCAGGCTCCAGCTCACAGAGTCAGATTTGAGCATTTCCTCTTGTCTCCTTGCCAATCAATTTGCAATAGAGCTTTTCTTTTCTCAAAGACCAGTGCCATGGTATTGGACTCTATATGCATCAGAAAGCAAGCCCATTGCTTGCTCAGGAATCAAAGTTTGAGAATTTAAGGATTTGGAAAGGAAATGATCTTGTCTAAGAAGGTGAAGTGAATTCTTTGAGGCTGGGAAGGACAGGTAGGAAGTAGGGACGTGTGAAAGGGAAACCTGAATGGAGACACTTGCATATAAGAGCTTTGGCCCCAGAAGCCTGCTCTGAAGATTGAGAATCAGTGTCTTGACAACCTCAGCTTAGTTAGAATGCCTAATTTTTCCACAATGTTCACCCCTTCTTCCTTCCTTCCCTCCTTCCTTCCTTCCTTCCTTCCTGCCTTCCTGCCTTTTTTCTTTCTTTTCTTTTCTCTTCTCTTCTCTTTTTTCTTTTCTTTTCTTTTCTTCCACAACATTCTTCCCCTCTTCCTTCCTTCATTTTTTCTTCCTTTTCTTTTCTTTCATTTCTTTCCTGAGCCTTTGTCTTGCTATATTGATTTCAAACCCCTGGTCTCAAGCCAGCCTCTTGTGTACTGGAATCACAGGGGCATGCCACCGCACTTGGCCCATCCTCCTTTCCTTGCTTTCAGGGACAGAATCTCTGGGAATGTTAGCAGGGCACATGGCCACTCAACTAGATCCTTCAGTTCCCAGCCTCCTTGCAGCCAGGTGTGGCCAGGTGACTAAGCCTGAGGCAACAGGATGTAAATAGAGGTGCTGAATGGCTTCTGAGTCATCCCCTTAGAGACAAAGCAGTGAGATCTGGAGTTTTTCTCTCCTCCTTCCGTGAGCTAGAACTTGGACATGAGTAGAGGTAAGTCATCTTCACCCATGCCATGAGGACGGCACCCTATGAAGTGGCAGAGATGCTAGAGGTATGAAGCCGGATCGTGAAATGACCTCATACTGCAGAATTACCTCACTATTTCTGAACTTCTCACCTCTGGACTGTTACTTGAGAAGGAAATCAATTTTTAATTCTTTACAGCCACTGTGTTTTCAATCTTTTTATTACAGCAGTTTAGATTATACACGTCTTATAATCTAGCAAGTAAGAACTTGAGTCAAACTTTCTGTTGTGGAGAAATTAAAATATATTGAAGAATGCTAAAACTGCTTACTCTCTTAAAAACTCTGGTATAATGGATTTTATTTTTAGACCTATGGGAAACTTTAAGTAGATTATATTTCAGGGAGGGATGGCATCTTTTTTTGAACAAGTAAATGAAAATCCTTTTGGCAGAAAGAGGTCAATACCTTATATTTTAAAAATTTTGATATGTTATAGAAAACTTGGAAATTAAGAAATGATTAAGGAGAAAAGTAAAATCAACTCAGAAGAATCCATCACTAATATTTTGTGTTATATCCCTCTAGACTTTATTCTATGCATACATAGAATTTTATTTTTGAAATTGAATTATCTGTGTACACAGAATTGCATTCTGATTTTTTTCCTTGTAACCTCATAGCATGACTACACAGTATTGAAAAATCATTAGAAATTCTTGAAAAACGTAATTTTAATAGCTTTATGATTTTTTTCCTCATGATTAGTTTGTATTTTATTTGACCACTGCCCTTTTACTGGACACTTAGGTTGCTTTCTACTGTCTTTGCTATATACATTGCAGTGACAGTTTATAGTGGACAGGTGTCAAAAATGTGGGGCATCTTTGAACACCATTCCTATCTTCGAAACATGTGGTAATTTCTCACTTTATGAGCGCTCCCTTTGCAAGGCAGAAGCCAGAAGACTCTCATTCACAGACTCCTTTGGGTTAGAGTTACAGCTGGGACATGGATTTAGATATATACAAAGGTATACAGCCTTAGATATAGCCTCAAAGGAGGGGAGAAATGTAAGGAGGCCATCATGCACAGCGGTGTGGATTATCTGGCAAGGATGGTGGCAGCAGCATATGGAATTCAGGGACTGTGGTGGGAGAGCAGCTGTGTGCAGCCCTCGTGCTGAGCAGCCATGGCCGTTGAGTTTTGCTAGAGCAGCTTCTATGACATAAGTGGGCACTGTTCCAGGCAGTGAACTGCAGAGCCCAGGATCTGGTGCTCCCAGAGATGAGTTATCCAGGCTTTCTACTATCTTATTATAAAATCATGTTCAGTTTAAACAGCCAGAGAGAATTTTGCTGAAGAGGCTATGGACTGACAGCAACTCTCATTCATTACTAACGGGACAAAGCAGAACGATTTGAGCAAGAAAGTAAATAGTATTGGATTATAGCACTAAGTATAAAATAAATATTCACGCTGGGCTCAGTGACTCAGACTGTAATCCCAGCACTTTGGGAGACTGAGGTGAGTGGATTGCCTGAGCCTGCAGGTTTGAGACCAGCCTGGGCAGCTTGGAGAGACCTCATCTCTACAATAAATAAAAAATTAGCTGGGCATGGTAGCGCACACCTGTAGTTCTGGCTACTTGGAAGGCTGAGGCGGAAGGATCACTGGAGCCCAGCAGGTCAATGCTGGGGTGGCCATGAGCGTGCCACTGCACTCTAGCCTGGGCTATGGAGTGAGACGCCAACTCAAAACCAAACAAACAAACAAATAAATATTCGGGTCCATACCAATATAAAGAAATGGTTGAATAAATAAATAAAAAGGCAAATCTTCTGCGCAGAAGAATTCCAAATAGTTACACGGATATTCTGCCATCAAGCAAGTGAGGCGTAATACCCCACTCCTTACTCATGGGCGGCACAGAGTGACTTTCTTCTAAAGAGTACAGTATGGAAATGGAAGAAAATGGTGACTTTTTGGTGGAGAAATGCAAAATGGCACAGCTACCTTGGAAGACATTTTGGCAATTTCCCATAAAATTAAACATAGTTCTACCTTAGGATCTGCTTATTGCACTTTTAGGTATTTACCCAACTGATCTGGAAATTTGTGCCCACACAAAAACTTGTGAATAAATGTTTATAGTAGTCGTATTTAAAACAGGAAATAACCAATGTCTTTTAGCAGGTAAATTGCTAAACATATGCAAACATATGGTACATCCATACAATGGAATGATATTCAGAAATAAAAAGGAATGCAGTGTTACGCCATGTGAAGATATGAATGAATCTTAAAGTCATATTGCAAAGTGAAAGAAATAAGTATGAAAAATGTCATACTATATGATTCCATTTATATTATGTTCTGGAAAGGCAAAACTGTAGAGATGGTAAAGAGATTACTGATTGTTAGGGATTCAAGTGGTGGGGATGGGGAGTTTATTTATTTATTTTTTTGAATTGGAGTCTCACTCTGTTGCCCAGGCTGGAGTGCTGCGCTCAACGGCCACCGCAGCCTCTACCTGCTGGGCCCAGGTGATCCTTCCACCTCAGCCTTCCAAGTAGCTGGAATCACAGGCATGCACCACCATGCCCGGCTAATTATTTTGATTTATTTTAGGGACAAGTTCTCGCCATGTTGCTCAGGCTGGTCTTGAATCCCTGAGCTCAGGCAATTCTCTGGCCTCTGCCACCCAAAGTGTTTGGGGGATGAGGAGTTTAAATAGATGAAACACAGGAGATGTTTTCAGGGCAGTGAAAATATTCTGTGTGATATGTCCATATGTAATGATGGATGCATGATACCATGAATTTCAAAACTCATATAACTGTACAACATGAAAAGTGAACTTCAATGTGTGCAAAATATGCATAATAATTTAAGAGGTCATGGGATCCCTGGATGGAATATAGAATGTGAGAAAAAGAATGCAACCACATTACATGTGTTTGAAGCAACCTCTCTGAAGAGGGTGGAGGAAAAAGTACTGATCTAAGTAACTTTGGAAATGAGTGGAGTCTCTAAGAAAAAAGGCAAAAGAAACTGCACATTAATACTGTACTCTAGATGATAAAGTATTTCCCATAGAGATATGGGTAATAATTCTGATACTATCCAAGCATACTGAAATTGAGCAGTTGAGTAAGTAGATGACATGGTGGGAGCCATGTTTCTTATTGTTAGAGTAGGAATTTAGAAATAAGTAAACCACCCCATTATAAAGTGGGCAAAAGATATGAATAGACAGTTCTCAAAAGAAAACTTATGTGCAGCCAACAGATACATGAAAAAATGTTCAGCCTCACTAGTTATCAAGAAGATGCAAATTAAAACTACACTGAGATACTACCGAACTTTAGTCAGAATGGCCATCATCACTATCTCAAAAGATAATAGATGCTGGAGAGGATGTGGCAAAAAGGGAACACTTCTACACTGTTGGTGGGAGTGTAGACTAGTACAGCCTCTGTGGAAATCAGTGTGGCGATTCCTAAAAGTTCTAAAAATTGACCTTCCATATGACCCCGCAATCCCCCTACTGGGAATATACCCGGAAGAACTCAGATCACTCTATAAAAAAGATATCTGCACACGTATGCTTCTCACAGCATTGGTCACAATAGTAAGAACATGTAACCTGCTGTGCTGCCCATCAAAAGAGGACTGGATTAAAAAATGTGGTACATATACACAATGGAATATTACGCAGCCATAAAGAAGAACAAAATCATGAACTTTGCAGCAACCTGGATGGAATTAGAGTTTATAATACTGACTGATCTTTCACAGAAACAAAGATCTGAGTATCACATGCTCTCACTCATAAGTGGACGTACCGTAATACTATAAGAAAAGGATTGTACCCCACAATTTTATAATAAAAAATATGTTAAAAAAAAGAATAGTGGAATGGTTCATGGGTGGCTTATCAAGGCAGCAGGTGGAGATCATACCCTACCATCCAACAGGAAATGCTGTGAACTTAAACCAGCGACCATCCATCAGGCCACTTTACCCATGGCCATATGCATGGATCCAGGAGAGAAGGGAAGAATCAGGGAGGGTCCCTCCCAATATTGCACACATAGAATTAAAGGCCATTAGGTCCTATGATTTATAGAAAAAGTTGGATTTGGAAAATCATGGGGTCAGTACACCGAAGGCCAGGTGCAACAATAGGAGAGTTCTTCCCTGTAAATTCTTCTCATTCGCTAAGGGCCTGGACACTTGAGTCTCAAAAGCCAAGCCCAAACTCATTTTTTATATGCCTGATGCCATGCTGTGCCTCCCCTGAGAGAATGGGGATTCTGGAAAATGAGTCTGTGTCCCTGAGGACACCGTGACTGTGGGAACTGAGATCTAGTTTTCTGAGGGGAGGGGGCTCTTATGGGCTGAATCCCCCAAAATTCCTATGTTGAGGCTCTAACCCCAGTAACTCCAAATGTGACCCTTTGGAGATAGGGCCTTCAAAGAGGAAGGAAGTTAAAATGGGGTCATTAGATGGACCCTAATCCAATCTGACTGGCGTTCTTGTAAGAAGAGGAAATTTGAACACACAAAGAGAAACCAGGGCATGTGCACACATAAGAAAGAGGATGCGAAGACACAGGGAGAAGGCGGCAGTCTGCACAACAAGAAACCAAACCTGCCGACATCTTATTCATGAGCTTTCAGGCTCTAGAAGTGTGAGAAAATAAACTTCTGTTTAAGTCAAAAATAACTAAATAAATAAGCAAATAAAATAAAATGTAAATAAAAGAAAAAAATGGAGAGTCTTCTTAATTGAATGTGTGGGCACTCAGAAAGATGACATTTCAGCGTGAGCTCATGCTATTAGTGAAGAGTCCGTGGCAGGAAGGAGGAACAGAAAGGGCATCAGATTCAACACACATGTTGTGAGTTTTGCTCCTTTAAAAGAAAATAAACCTTGTGATCACCTAAAAAAAAAGAAAAAGAAAAAGAAAAGGATTGACAGTAGCGGGAAACTGTGGGGGGTGGAGGGGCAGGGGAGGCAGGGAGGTGGGATTGACAGTAGTTGAAATCTGCCTGGGGAAGCGGGGCATACCTCATCAACAACAGTACTTGCACAATGAATATTTGTATACCTAACCCTGAATTGCACCCCACAATTTTAAAATTAAAAATAAATAAATAAATAAATAAATAAACTAGAATGATCCAAGTGGTATTTTTTTTTTAATAGGAGTCTCGCTCTGTTACCCAGGCTAGAGTGCAGTGGCATGCTAACAGCCACTGCAGCCTTGACCTGCTGGGTTCAGGCAATCCTTTCACCTAATTCTTCCAAGTAGCTATAACCACAGGCACACACCATCATGCCTGGTGAATTTTTTTTTGGATTTATTGTAGAGATGAGGTCTCACTAAGTTGCCCAGGCTGGTCTCAGCCCCCCGGATTCAGGCTATCCTCTCACCTCTGCCTCCCAAAGTACTGGCATTACAGCACCCTGCCCATGTGGTATTAAGTAGATTTGGAGGTTACAGTATGAATTCATGTTTGTCTTAACATTGACACAGATTCTTACCTGTAGAAATATTTATAGATATATATGTATTTACATAGTTTAGTGTACATAAATGTATTTCCTTACTCTATCACCTGAGAAGGGCCCCGGTAGTAATGAGCACACTAGTGCCCAGATTTTGGTTTCTAAAACCATTTTAAAAGAAAAGACCCCTTAAGGAGTTCTACTGGAAGAAAGGGCTGATTCTAGGACTGGACAAGAAATAGGCAAGATTATTCTACAGTATCTTATAGTGTTAGAAAATAAGGAGGTAGTAAAACAAAGACCCACATTGATGGGGATATGCCAAAGTGATATAGGATCTAAATGGAAGAGTCCCCCAGTGTTCAAAGCTGGAACAATTTGAGCATGAAGGTAAATAATATTGGATTATGACCTTAAGTATAAAATAAGTATTTACGATTCCATACTGTTATAAATAAATGGTTGAATAAATTCCATTGTGCAGAGGAATTCCAAATAGTTATATATTCTGCCATTAAGGAAGTGGGGCACAATTCCCCATTCCTTACATATGAGCTGCACAGTGACTTTCTTCTAACTAGTACAGAATGGAAACAGGGGAAAGAGTGACTGTATAGTGGAGAAATTTGACAAAAACAACCTCAGGTGATCATTAACCATGATAAATCATCTTTATAGTATGTGCATCTCATCATGGGAAAAACTTGAGACAAATCCCAATTGAGTGGCTATTTACAGAATGCTGACCAGAACTTTTAACTTTTGACTTAGAGTTTTTAAGGTCTTCAAAAACAAAGAAAGTCTGAGAAACTTTCACTATAAAAAGGAGTCTAGAGAGACAGGACAATGAAATACATATAATGAGGTGTCCTGAGGAGGATCCTGAATTAGAAACAGGACATTAGTTTAAAGCTAAGAAAATATTAATACAATATAGATTTAGTTAATAATAACATGTTAATAATGGTTCATTTATTGTGACAAATGTACCTTACTAATATATGGTATTAATAATGGGGAAACTGGGTTTAGGGCATATGGGAACTCTGTATACTAGCTTCACAATTTTTCCATAAAAATAAGTTCTTTTGCCGGGCTCGGTGGCTCAGCCTGTAATCCCGTGCCTTTGGGGGGGGCTGAGGTGAGTGGATTGCCTGAACCCGCGGGTTCGAGACCCGCCTGGGCAACGAGACCTCATCTCTACAATAAATCAAAAAATCAGCCGGGTGTGGTAGCGCGTGCCTGTAATTCCGGCTACTCAGAAGGCTGAGGCGGAAGGATCGCCGGAGCCCAGCAGGTGAGGCTGCGGTGGCCGGGGTGGCCACTACACTCCAGTCTGGACGACAGAGTGAGACTCCAACTCAAAAAAAAAAAAAGTTCTTTTAAAATAAAGGTTTATCTGGACCTTGAACAATTATAATACTATAAGAAAGCGATTGGCAGTAGTGGGAAACTGTCAGGGAAGGGGGATGGGATTGGCAGTTGAGGGAAACTGCTAGGGGAGAGAGGGACATACCTCATCAACAAGGATACCTGCATGATCAATGTCTGTATACCTAATCCTGAATTGTACCCCACAACTTTAAAATAAAATAAAATAAAATAAAGTAAAATAAAATAAAATAAAGGCTTATCAAAAAATGTCAGTGAGATGGTGAAACAGGAACTTTCTACCATCAGTTCCCTGCAGAAGCATCAATTTTGACAACTATGCATGGATAAACATACCATTTGAGACTCCGAGTTAGCAGAGAAATTCCAGCACAACAAAAATCTGAGAATAGATGAACTGAAGAGGGTAAGAAAACGTTTCACTTTATTCACATCACCTCTTCCCCTTCTTGCCTTGTGATTTCTCCCATGGGGAAAAGGGAAGAGAAATGAGTGAGCAGCCAACTTCCCGAATTATGCAGGATGCTGCCTAAGAGGCCCACTTCTTTGTCACCTCACCTAGAATACTGAGGTGATCATCACAGCTGAGTGGTTAAGAAAGGTTGGGAGCAGGCAAGAGTGGACAGAGAGCCTACTGACAGCTATATGGACTCCATCAGGAAGCCCACCCATCAGCCACTTGGAATGCCTCACCTGTGGACCCCCCAATGGGTCCATAGCACCCCAAATTCTCCATGTGCGTCACCTTCTCCTCAGACTACCTCCCAGAGTGCTCCCTGCAGACGGCAAGTGCAAATGTCACACAGACAACCAGCTTGACTCTGCAGGACGGGGAGAAGGCATACAAGCCCAAGCATTTCAGGTCATTGCCTAGGGAAAACAAACCTGAGGCTCTCCGCACCTGACCCAACTTTTGGGATTGAATCAAGGCATGTGACCTTAGGAATTCCCACCTTATCATCTCAGGGAAAAAGAGGTATGGCCCAGGCACATCCATAGAAAAGATCTAAGAGATAGAGTCCCTAGCTAGGTGGATTTGTGAAGGCATTTCTGTCCCAAAGCTAGTCAGTAAAGGCTGGAAGAGGTGGCTTATTCGTCAATGTGAAGACAGCAACATAAGACTTCAGATCATGAAAACAAAAAAAACAACAACAAAGGAACATGACACCAGCAAAAACCACAATAATATTCTAGTAACCAACTCCTAAGAAATGGAGATCTATGACTCACCTGACAAAGAATTCAAAATAATCATTATAAGGAATCTCAGTGAGCTACAAGAGAACATAGACAACTCAGCAAAAACATAAGAGGGACAATACATAAACAAAATAAAATAAGTTCCATAAAGAGGTAGAAATCATAAAAAAAGAACAGAAGTTCTTTAAAAAATTTTTTTTATTTTACTTTTAAAATGTGGGGTATAAATTCCTGATCAAAGCCCCAAGTACTCATGCCATAAGAGATAAGACAGACAAGTGGGATCTCAACAAACTGGAAACCTTCTGCAAAGCAAAAGAAACCATCAAGAGAGCAGGGAGACAGACCACAGAATGGGAAAAAAATATTTGCCAACTGCATATCTGACAAAGGTCTAACATCCAGGATCTACAAGGAAC